>NC_091200.1:169236-313235 GCF_040958095.1 Procambarus clarkii
AATATCTATCCAGTGATCACTTACCCTTAATTCCTACATTATTAACCAAATGATCTCATTAACAAATCTCTACACAAATGAACCACCTACCTTCCTGCTAACATCAATCACAACAACTAATACACTCAACTCAGTCCCAAACACTTTTCTTATTCCTTCCTCAACACCTCGCCCTATATAACCTATCTTACAAAATTAAATTTAAATACCTAACTGCCAACTCATCCCCCATCCCTTCCCTTCCCCCCCCCCAACCACACTTCCCTCTGTAGCTCCTCCGGACCCCTCCATACCCCAATGACCCCTCCCAAACCAAAACTCCCCACCCCATACAATAGAGGCCGCCGTACCCCTACCCCTCATACCACCCCCACAATTACCCCACAATCCCCCTCCCCTGCCCAACACAGAAAATTGCGGCCACAACGCTATATTTAACCAGCCAAAACTTTCGTTCCTTCGCCCATGTACTATTTATTCTTGAAATAAAACAAGGAAAAACACAAACTGGATTTTCCTTTCGTAGTAAAACATATATTTTACAGAACGAGGCCTAAAATATCACATATTAGATATTGGGTTACTTGTTTACCATTCACAAACTCTTTTGGAAACACCACACTAATTATTAATTAATACATACTTTTAAACACACACACACACACATGTCAGTTAGCCTAAATACTCCAACATTCATTCATAAAACCGCCTGTCAGATCTGCAACCTCATCAAACAAAGCTGTCAGGTATTTCTAACTGACAACACAAGATAAAACTTCACATATCAATCATTGCAACTGTTGATCAAAAGATACTAACTAACCTTGCTATGAGATATAAATACAAGTGAAAAATTTGATCCTGAAGGCAACTCCAGCGTGGCCTAGTCAAATAGAACATATTTTAATCTGGATAGACCTGCGTTCGAGCCTGTTGGAACGGTTGCAAGTACAGGGCACAGATTTCTCTGTGTGTCCCCTCATGTAGGAGCATCAGTTTCGATAGACTCTCTGGATAGCCGAAGAGTGATTGACTGACCCCTTAGAATGAGGGGAAGGGTTGAAGTCCAGGGGCCCACGTACGGATACCTGGATCCACTGACCTCTGGCAGGTCTTTCAATCCACCTGGATTTCAGGTGGGGAGAAGGGAGGCAATTTGGGTCGACACAAATAGCTTCCTGGACCCAAAACCGCATGAGTACATAGACACGCACACAGACACTCATGGACTCTGACACGAACCAAAGGTTCGTGTCAGATAATAAGAAGCGAGGATAGGTTGGTTAGGCTAGGTTGGTTAGGTTAGGTTGGTTAGGTTGGTTGGTAAGGTTGGTTAGGTTGGTTTGGTTAGGTTAGGTTGGTGGTTAGGTTGGTTGGTTGGTTAGGTGGTTGGTTAGGTTGGTTGGTTAGGATGGTTAGGTTGGTTGGTTAGGCTAGTTGGTTGGTTAGGTTGGTTAGTTAGACTGGTTGGTTAGGTTAGGTTGGTTAGTTTGGTTGGTTAGGTTTGTTGGTTAGGTTAGATTGCTTAGGTTGGTTGATTAGGTTGGTTGATTTGGTTGGTTGATTTTGTTGGTTGGTTAGGTTAGGTAGCTTAGGTTGGTTGACTAGGTTGGTACTTTGGTTGGTTGGTTGGTTGGTTAGGTGGTTAGGTTAGGTGGGTTGTTTGGTTAGGTTGGTTGGTTAGGTGGGTTAGGTTATTGGTTAGGTTAGGTGTTAGGTGGTTGGTTAGGTTGTTAGGTTGGTTGATTATTGGTTATGTTGGTTGGTTGGTTAGGTTGCTTAGGTTGGTGATTAGGTTGGTTAGGTGGTTGGTAAGGTTGGTTAGGTTGGTTAGAATTAGAATTTGAGGTTATAATTTTAGGTTAGAACAAACATAAATATGGTTTAATAAGCAATTTAGATAATATGTATGCTTAGGTTGGTTAAGTTGGGTTGGTTAGGGTATGTTGGTAAGTAAAGTTCAGGTTGGTTATTTTGTGGTTGACTGTGTAAGGTAATATTTGTATTATTCCACTGACTGATATATAATATATATATATATATATATATATATATATATATATATATATATATATATATATATATATATATATATATATATATATTTCGGTTAGGTTAGGTTGGTTTAGGCTAGGAAATAGGCTACGTTTGTAAAAATAGCAATAGGTAAAAAAAATAAAAAAAATGAATAGAGGATAAATAAATTATAATTTATTTAAAAACAATAAAAATATGAAGAGAAGAAAATAGCTTTAATTTTAGGTAACGTTTCTTATCACCGAATGCCTCTGTTTACCTAGCAGTAAATAGGTATCCAGGAGTTGGTTAGGTTAGGTTAGTTTTGGCTAGGAAATAAGCTAGGTTTGGAGGGTTAGGTTAGGTTATTTTTGGCTAGGAAATAGGCTAGGTTTGTAGAAATAGGGCAGTAATTGTAAGTAGCGTTTCCTATCACCGAATGCCTTATTCACCTAGCAGTAAATAGGTATCCAGAAGTTAGTTAGTTAGGTTAGTTTAGATAAGGTTAGGTTAGGTTAAATTAGGTTAGGTTAGGTTAGATTAGGTTAGGTTAGTTATTGCTGGGAAATAGGCTAGGTTTGTAGAAATAAAAATAGGGCTGTAACTGTTGGTAGCAATTCTTATCACCGAATGCCTCTGTTCACCTAGCAGTAAATAGTATGTAGGAGTTAGTTAGGATAGGGTAGGTTAGGTTAGATTAGGTTAGATTTGTTTTGGCTAGGAAATAGGCTAGGTTTGTAGAAATAGAAAAAGGGCTGTAATTGTTGGTAACGTTTCCTATCACCGAATGCCTCTGTTCACCTAGCAGTAAGTAAGTATCCAGGAGTTAGTTAGGTTAGATTAGGTTAGATTAGTTTAGGCTAGGAAATAGGCAGGTTTGTAGAAATTGAAATAGGGCTGTAATTGTTGGTAGCGTTTCCTATCACCGAGTGCCTCTGTTCACCAAGCAGTAAGTAAGTATCCAGGAGTTAGTTAGTTTAGGTTAGGTTAGATTAGGTTACGTTAGTTTTGGCTAAGAAATAGGTTAGGTTTGTAGAAAAAGAAATAGGGCTTTAATTGTTGGTAGCGTTTCCTATCACCGAATTCCTCTGTTCACCTAGCAGTAAATAGGTATCCAGGAGTTAGTTAGGTTAGATTAGGTTAGGTTGGTTTAGGCCTAGGTTTGTAGAAATAGGGCTGTAATTGTTGGTAGTGTTTCCTATGACCGAATGCCTCTGTTCACCTAGCAGTAAATAGGTATCCAGGAGTTAGTTAGGTAGGTTAGATTGGGTTAGGTTAGTTAATCTAGGAAATAGGCTAGGTTTGTAGAAATAAAAAAAGGGTTCTAATTGTTGGTAGAGTTTCCTATCACCGATTGCCTCTGTTTACCTAGCAGTTAATAGGTATCCAAGAGTTAGTTGTTAGGTTAGGTTAGGTTAGATTAGCTTAGGTTAGGTTAGATTAGGTTAGATTAGGTTAGGTTAGATTAAATTAGGTTAGTTTAGGCTAGGTTTGTAGAAATGAGGCTGTAATTGTTGGTAGCGTTTCCTATCACCGAATGCCTGTGTTCACCTAGCAGTAAATAGGTATCCAGGAGTTACTAATTAAGCTAGCTACTTGGGGCATGGTGAGTGAGTGAGGGTTAGTTAGTCACTAGTTGGACCTTGTGGGGTGGTGGGTGTTGGAGACCACTATAAGCCTAACATGTATAAAGTGCCTAGTCTGCCTGTTCCCCCGACTCAATGATCGTTACATGTATTGACTAAATGAAGCCTAAGAGAGCATAGCCAAGGCCTAAGATGAGTTATTTGTCAGCAGCAGCAGCAACTTGTGCGAGATCAGTGCAGCGGCGACATTCCATCCTTTTCTATTTTGGAGCAAACAGTAGTAGTAGTAGTAGAATTAGTAGTAGTCCATTTGTTGTTGGTTAATTGGACTAAATAGTTGCAATAAGTGCTATCATTAATGGAGAATTGGCTGCTATGTGTGAGTATCCTCCGCCTACCTGCCCGCCCGCCGCAGTTACCATTATCTTGTCTCACTCACTCACATGTGATTAGTTACTACTTGTATACAATAGCAACGGCCATATTACCTACCTATCACCTTGAGAACACTGCGTCTCGTCCCATACAGCCAGTCAGGTTAAGCAACCGTTGACTTTGGTTAGTACTTGGATGGGTGTCCTGCCTGGGAACACCAACTGCTGCTGATGGTATACATATTTGGGCAGTCCTCCGTGGGTCAGTGTGTGTGTGTGTGTGTACAAGAATGTCGCACATGGGAAATGTGTACATGCCATTTAATAATAGTTTACCATCCATGAAGAAAAACGTCTACCTATTTCTCATTCCATTGTCTCTCTCTGCCGGCCGGCCTACCTACCTGCTAAAACTTGTCCACTCAATATGCTGTTGAATATCTATCTCCAGTGATCACTTACCCTTAATTCCTACATTATTAACCAAATGATCTTATTAACAAAATCCTCTACACAAATCAACCACCTACCTTCCTGCTAACATCAATCACAACAACTAATACACTCAACTCAGTCCCAAAACACTTTTCTTATTCCTTCTCAACACCCTCGCCCTATATAACCTATCTTACAAAATTAAATTTAAATACCTAACTGCCAACCCATCCCCCATACCCTTCCCCTCCCCCCCCCAACCACACTTCCCTCTGTAGCTCCTCCGGACCCCTCCATACCCCAATGACCCCTCCCAAACCAAAACTCCCCACCCATACAATAGAGGCCGCCGTACCCCTACCCCTCATACCACCCCCACAATTACCCCACAAATCCCCCTCCCCTGCCCAACACAGAAAATTGCGGCCACAACGCTATATTTAACCAGCTAAAACTTTCGTTCCTTCGCCCATGTACTATTTATTCTTGAAATAAAACAAGGAAAAACACAAACTGGATTTTCCTTTCGTAGTAAAACATATATTTTACAGAACGAGGCCTAAAATAGCACATATTAGATATTGGGTTAATTGTTTACCATTCACAAACTCTTTTGGAAACACCACACTAATTATTAATTAATACATACTTTTAAAAACACACACACATGTCAGTTAGCCTAAATTCTCCAACATTCATTCATAAAACCGCCTGTCAGGACTGCAACCTCATCAAACAAAGCTGTCAGGTATTTCTAACTGACAACACAAGATAACAACTTCACATATCAATGATTGCAACTGTTGATCAAAAGATACTAACTACCTTGCTATGAGATATAAATACAAGTGAAAAATTTGATCCTGAAGGCAACTCCAGCGTGGCCTAGTCGGATAGAACATATTCTTAATCTGGATAGACCTGCGTTCGAGCCTGTCGGAACAGTTGCAAGTACAGGGCACAGATTTCTCAGTGTGTCCCCTCATGTAGGAGCATCAGTTTCGATAGACTCTCTGGATAGCCGAAGAGTGATTGACTGACCCTTAGAATGTGGGGAAGGGTTGAAGTCCGGGTTCCCACGTACGGATACCTGGATCCACTGCCCTCTGGGAAGTCTTTCAATCCACCTGGATTTCAGGTGGGGAGAAGGGAGGCAATTTGGGTCGACACAATAGCTTCCTGGACCCAAAACCGCATGAGTACACGGACACGCCACAGACACTCATGTACTCTGACACGAACCAAAGGTTCGTGTCAGATAATAAGAAGCGAGGATAGGTTGGTTAGGTTAGGTTGGTTAGGTTATGTTGGTTAGGTTGGTTGGTTAGGTTGGTTAGGTTGGTTGGTTAAGTTGGTTGGTTGGTTAATTTGGTTCGTTAGGTTGGTTAGGTTGGTTGGTTAGGTTGGTTGGTTAGGTTGGTTAGGTTTGTTGGTTAGGCTGGTTGGTTGGTTAGGTTGGTTAGTTAGGCTGGTTGGCTAGGTTAGGTTGGTTAGTTTGGTTGGTTAGGTTTGTTGGTTAGGTGAGATTGCTTAGGTTGGTTGATTAGGTTGGTTGATTTGGTTGGTTGATTTTGTTGGTTGGTTAGGTTAGGTAGCTTAGGTTGGTTGACTAGGTTGGTTAGATTGGTTGGTTTGGTTGGTTGGTTAGGTGGGTTAGGTTAGGTGGGTTGTTTGGTTAGGTTGGTTGGTTAGGTGGGATAATTAGGTTAGGTTGGTTGGTTAGGTTAGGTTGCTTAGGTTGGTTGATTAGGTTGCTTAGGTTGGTTGATTAGGTTGGTTATGTTGGTTGGTTAGGTTAGGTTGCTTAGGTTGGTTGATTAGGTTGGTTAGGTTGGTTGGTAAGGTTGGTAAGGTTGGTTAGAATTAGAATTTGAGGTTAGAATTTTAGGTTAGAACAAACATAAATATGGTTTTATAAGCAATTTAGATAATATGTATGCTTAGGTTGGTTAAGTTGGGTTGGTTAGGCTATGTTGGTAAAGTACAGTTAAGGTTGGTTATTTTGTAGTTGACTGTGTAAGGTAATATTTGTATTATTCCACTGACTGATATATATATATATATATATATATATATATATATATATATATATATATATATATATATATATATATATATATATATATATATATATTTCGGTTAGGTTAGGTTGGTTTAGGCTAGGAAATAGGCTACGTTTGTAAAAATAGCAATAGGTAAAAAAATAAAAAAAATGAATAAAGTATAAATAAATTATAATTTATTTAAAAACAATAAAAATATGAAGAGAAAAAAATAGCTTTAATTTTAGGTAACGTTTCTTATCACCGAATGCCTCTGTTCACCTAGCAGTAAATAGGTATCCAGGAGTTGGTTAGGTTAGGTTAGTTTTGGCTAGGAAATAAGCTAGGTTTGGAGGGTTAGGTTAGGTTATTTTTGGCTAGGAAATAGGCTAGGTTTGTAGAAATAGGGCAGTAATTGTAGGTAGCGTTTCCTATCACCGAATGCCTCTATTCACCTAGCAGTAAATAGGTATCCAGAAGTTAGTTAGTTAAGTTAGTTTAGATAAGGTTAGGTTAGGTTAAATTAGGTTAGGTTAGGTTAGATTAGGTTAGGTTAGTTATTGCTGGGAAATAGGCTAGGTTTGTAGAAATAAAAATAGGGCTGTAACTGTTGGTAGCAATTCTTATCACTGAATGCCTCTGTTCACCTAGCAGTAAATAGGTATGTAGGAGTTAGTTAGAATAGGTTAGGTTAGGTTAGATTAGGTTAGATTTGCTTTGGCTAGGAAATAGGCTAGGTTTGTAGAAATAGAAAAAGGGCTGTAATTGTTGGTAACGTTTCCTATCACCGAATGCCTCTGTTCACCTAGTAGTAAGTAAGTATCCAGGAGTTAGTTAGGTTAGATTGGGTTAGATTAGTTTAGGCTAGGAAATAGGCTAGGTTTGTAGAAATTGAAATAGGGCTGTAATTGTTGGTAGCGTTTCCTATCACCGAGTGCCTCTGTTCACCTAGCAGTAAGTAAGTATCCAGGAGTTAGTTAGTTTAGGTTAGGTTAGATTAGGTTACGTTAGTTTTGGCTAAGAAATAGGCTAGGTTTGTAGAAAAAGAAATAGGGCTTTAATTGTTGGTAGCGTTTCCTATCACCGAATTCCTCTGTTCACCTAGCAGTAAATAGGTATCCAGGAGTTAGTTAGGTTAGGTTAGGTCAGATTAGGTTAGGTTGGTTTAGGCCTAGGTTTGTAGAAATAGGGCTGTAATTGTTGGTAGTGTTTCCTATGACCGAATGCCTCTGTTCACCTAGCAGTAAATAGGTATCCAGGAGTTAGTTAGGTTAGGTTAGATTGGGTTAGGTTAGTTAAGGCTAGGAAATAGGCTAGGTTTGTAGAAATAAAAAAAGGGTTCTAATTGTTGGTAGAGTTTCCTATCACCGATTGCCTCTGTTTACCTAGCAGTTAATAGGTATCCAAGAGTTAGTTAGGTTAGGTTAGGTTAGGTTAGATTAGCTTAGGTTAGGTTAGATTAGGTTAGATTAGGTTAGGTTTGATTAAATTAGGTTGGTTTAGGCTAGGTTTGTAGAAATGAGGCTGTAATTGTTGGTAGCGTTTCCTATCACCGAATGCCTGTGTTCACCTAGCAGTAAATAGGTATCCAGGAGTTACTAATTAAGCTAGCTACTTGGGGCATGGTGAGTGAGTGAGGGTTAGTTAGTCAGTCACTAGTTGGACCTTGTGGGGTGGTGGGTGTTGGAGACCACTATAAGCCTAACATGTATAAAGTGCCTGTCTGCCTGTCCCCCGACTCAATGATGTTACATGTATTGACTAAATGAAGCCTAAGAGAGCATAGCCAAGGCCTAAGATGAGTTATTTGTCAGCAGCAGCAGCAACTTGTGCGAGATCAGTGGCAGCGGCGACATTCCATCCTTTTCTATTTTGGAGCAACAGTAGTAGTAGTAGTAGAATTAGTAGTAGTCCATTTGTTGTTGGTTAATTTGACTAAATAGTTGCAATAAGTGCTATCATTAATGGAGAATTGGCTGCTATGTGTGAGTATCCTCCGCCTACCTGCCCGCCCGCCGCAGTTACCATTATCTTGTCTCACTCACTCACATGTGATTAGTTACTACTTGTATACAATAGCAACGGCCATATTACCTACCTATCACCTTGAGAACACTGCGTCTCGTCCCATACATCAGTCAGGTTAAGCACCGTTGACTTTGGTTAGTACTTGGATGGGTGTCCTGCCTGGGAACACCAACTGCTGCTGATGGTATACATATTTGGGCAGTCTCCGTGGGTCAGTGTGTGTGTGTGTGTGTACAAGAATGTCGCACATGGAAATGTGTACATGCCATTTTAATAATAGTTTACCATCCATGAAGAAAACGTCTACCTATTTCTCATTCCATTGTCTCTCTCTGCCGGCCGGCCTACCTACCTGCTAAAACTTGTCCACTCAATATGCTGTTGAATATCTATCTCCAGTGATCACTTACCCTTAATTCCTACATTATTAACCAAATGATCTTATTAACAAATCTCTACACAAATCAACCACCTACCTTCCTGCTAACATCAATCACAACAACTAATACACTCAACTCAGTCCCAAACACTTTTCTTATTCCTTCCTCAACACCTCGCCCTATATAACCTATCTTACAAAATTAAATTTAAATACCTAACTGCCAACCCATCCCCCATCCCTTCCCCTCCCCCCCCCCCAACCACACTTCCCTCTGTAGCTCCTCCGGACCCCTCCATACCCCAATGACCCCTCCCAAACCAAAACTCCCCACCCCATACAATAGAGGCCGCCGTACCCCTACCCCTCATACCACCCCCACAATTACCCCACAATCCCCCTCCCCTGCCCAACACAGAAAATTGCGGCCACAACGCTATATTTAACCAGCTAAAACTTTCGTTCCTTCGCCCATGTACTATTTATTCTTGAAATAAAACAAGGAAAAACACAAACTGGATTTTCCTTTCGTAGTAAAACATATATTTTACAGAACGAGGCCTAAAATAGCACATATTAGATATTGGGTTACTTGTTTACCATTCACAAACTCTTTTGGAAACACCACACTAATTATTAATTAATACATACTTTTAAACACACACACACATGTCAGTTAGCCTAAATTCTCCAACATTCATTCATAAAACCGCCTGTCAGGACTGCAACCTCATCAAACAAAGCTGTCAGGTATTTCTAACTGACAACACAAGATAACAACTTCACATATCAATGATTGCAACTGTTGATCAAAAGATACTAACTAACCTTGCTATGAGATATAAATACAAGTGAAAAATTTGATCCTGAAGGCAACTCCAGCGTGGCCTAGTCGGATAGAACATATTCTTAATCTGGATAGACCTGCGTTCGAGCCTGTCGGAACAGTTGCAAGTACAGGGCACAGATTTCTCAGTGTGTCCCCTCATGTAGGAGCATCAGTTTCGATAGACTCTCTGGATAGCCGAAGAGTGATTGACTGACCCCTTAGAATGTGGGGAAGGGTTGAAGTCCGGGTTCCCACGTACGGATACCTGGATCCACTGACCTCTGGGAAGTCTTTCAATCCACCTGGATTTCAGGTGGGGAGAAGGGAGGCAATTTGGGTCGACACAAATAGCTTCCTGGACCCAAAACCGCATGAGTACACGGACACGCACACAGACACTCATGTACTCTGACACGAACCAAAGGTTCGTGTCAGATAATAAGAAGCGAGGATAGGTTGGTTAGGTTAGGTTGGTTAGGTTATGTTGGTTAGGTTGGTTGGTTAGGTTGGTTAGGTTGGTTGGTTAAGTTGGTTGGTTGGTTAATTTGGTTCGTTAGGTTGGTTAGGTTGGTTGGTTAGGTTGGTTGGTTAGGTTGGTTAGGTTTGTTGGTTAGGCTGGTTGGTTGGTTAGGTTGGTTAGTTAGGCTGGTTGGCTAGGTTAGGTTGGTTAGTTTGGTTGGTTAGGTTTGTTGGTTAGGTGAGATTGCTTAGGTTGGTTGATTAGGTTGGTTGATTTGGTTGGTTGATTTTGTTGGTTGGTTAGGTTAGGTAGCTTAGGTTGGTTGACTAGGTTGGTTAGATTGGTTGGTTTGGTTGGTTGGTTAGGTGGGTTAGGTTAGGTGGGTTGTTTGGTTAGGTTGGTTGGTTAGGTGGGATAATTAGGTTAGGTTGGTTGGTTAGGTTAGGTTGCTTAGGTTGGTTGATTAGGTTGCTTAGGTTGGTTGATTAGGTTGGTTATGTTGGTTGGTTAGGTTAGGTTGCTTAGGTTGGTTGATTAGGTTGGTTAGGTTGGTTGGTAAGGTTGGTAAGGTTGGTTAGAATTAGAATTTGAGGTTAGAATTTTAGGTTAGAACAAACATAAATATGGTTTTATAAGCAATTTAGATAATATGTATGCTTAGGTTGGTTAAGTTGGGTTGGTTAGGCTATGTTGGTAAAGTACAGTTAAGGTTGGTTATTTTGTAGTTGACTGTGTAAGGTAATATTTGTATTATTCCACTGACTGATATATATATATATATATATATATATATATATATATATATATATATATATATATATATATATATATATATATATATATATATATATATATTTCGGTTAGGTTAGGTTGGTTTAGGCTAGGAAATAGGCTACGTTTGTAAAAATAGCAATAGGTAAAAAAATAAAAAAAATGAATAAAGTATAAATAAATTATAATTTATTTAAAAACAATAAAAATATGAAGAGAAAAAAATAGCTTTAATTTTAGGTAACGTTTCTTATCACCGAATGCCTCTGTTCACCTAGCAGTAAATAGGTATCCAGGAGTTGGTTAGGTTAGGTTAGTTTTGGCTAGGAAATAAGCTAGGTTTGGAGGGTTAGGTTAGGTTATTTTTGGCTAGGAAATAGGCTAGGTTTGTAGAAATAGGGCAGTAATTGTAGGTAGCGTTTCCTATCACCGAATGCCTCTATTCACCTAGCAGTAAATAGGTATCCAGAAGTTAGTTAGTTAAGTTAGTTTAGATAAGGTTAGGTTAGGTTAAATTAGGTTAGGTTAGGTTAGATTAGGTTAGGTTAGTTATTGCTGGGAAATAGGCTAGGTTTGTAGAAATAAAAATAGGGCTGTAACTGTTGGTAGCAATTCTTATCACTGAATGCCTCTGTTCACCTAGCAGTAAATAGGTATGTAGGAGTTAGTTAGAATAGGTTAGGTTAGGTTAGATTAGGTTAGATTTGCTTTGGCTAGGAAATAGGCTAGGTTTGTAGAAATAGAAAAAGGGCTGTAATTGTTGGTAACGTTTCCTATCACCGAATGCCTCTGTTCACCTAGTAGTAAGTAAGTATCCAGGAGTTAGTTAGGTTAGATTGGGTTAGATTAGTTTAGGCTAGGAAATAGGCTAGGTTTGTAGAAATTGAAATAGGGCTGTAATTGTTGGTAGCGTTTCCTATCACCGAGTGCCTCTGTTCACCTAGCAGTAAGTAAGTATCCAGGAGTTAGTTAGTTTAGGTTAGGTTAGATTAGGTTACGTTAGTTTTGGCTAAGAAATAGGCTAGGTTTGTAGAAAAAGAAATAGGGCTTTAATTGTTGGTAGCGTTTCCTATCACCGAATTCCTCTGTTCACCTAGCAGTAAATAGGTATCCAGGAGTTAGTTAGGTTAGGTTAGGTCAGATTAGGTTAGGTTGGTTTAGGCCTAGGTTTGTAGAAATAGGGCTGTAATTGTTGGTAGTGTTTCCTATGACCGAATGCCTCTGTTCACCTAGCAGTAAATAGGTATCCAGGAGTTAGTTAGGTTAGGTTAGATTGGGTTAGGTTAGTTAAGGCTAGGAAATAGGCTAGGTTTGTAGAAATAAAAAAAGGGTTCTAATTGTTGGTAGAGTTTCCTATCACCGATTGCCTCTGTTTACCTAGCAGTTAATAGGTATCCAAGAGTTAGTTAGGTTAGGTTAGGTTAGGTTAGATTAGCTTAGGTTAGGTTAGATTAGGTTAGATTAGGTTAGGTTTGATTAAATTAGGTTGGTTTAGGCTAGGTTTGTAGAAATGAGGCTGTAATTGTTGGTAGCGTTTCCTATCACCGAATGCCTGTGTTCACCTAGCAGTAAATAGGTATCCAGGAGTTACTAATTAAGCTAGCTACTTGGGGCATGGTGAGTGAGTGAGGGTTAGTTAGTCAGTCACTAGTTGGACCTTGTGGGGTGGTGGGTGTTGGAGACCACTATAAGCCTAACATGTATAAAGTGCCTGTCTGCCTGTCCCCCGACTCAATGATGTTACATGTATTGACTAAATGAAGCCTAAGAGAGCATAGCCAAGGCCTAAGATGAGTTATTTGTCAGCAGCAGCAGCAACTTGTGCGAGATCAGTGGCAGCGGCGACATTCCATCCTTTTCTATTTTGGAGCAACAGTAGTAGTAGTAGTAGAATTAGTAGTAGTCCATTTGTTGTTGGTTAATTTGACTAAATAGTTGCAATAAGTGCTATCATTAATGGAGAATTGGCTGCTATGTGTGAGTATCCTCCGCCTACCTGCCCGCCCGCCGCAGTTACCATTATCTTGTCTCACTCACTCACATGTGATTAGTTACTACTTGTATACAATAGCAACGGCCATATTACCTACCTATCACCTTGAGAACACTGCGTCTCGTCCCATACATCAGTCAGGTTAAGCACCGTTGACTTTGGTTAGTACTTGGATGGGTGTCCTGCCTGGGAACACCAACTGCTGCTGATGGTATACATATTTGGGCAGTCTCCGTGGGTCAGTGTGTGTGTGTGTGTGTACAAGAATGTCGCACATGGAAATGTGTACATGCCATTTTAATAATAGTTTACCATCCATGAAGAAAACGTCTACCTATTTCTCATTCCATTGTCTCTCTCTGCCGGCCGGCCTACCTACCTGCTAAAACTTGTCCACTCAATATGCTGTTGAATATCTATCTCCAGTGATCACTTACCCTTAATTCCTACATTATTAACCAAATGATCTTATTAACAAATCTCTACACAAATCAACCACCTACCTTCCTGCTAACATCAATCACAACAACTAATACACTCAACTCAGTCCCAAACACTTTTCTTATTCCTTCCTCAACACCTCGCCCTATATAACCTATCTTACAAAATTAAATTTAAATACCTAACTGCCAACCCATCCCCCATCCCTTCCCCTCCCCCCCCCCAACCACACTTCCCTCTGTAGCTCCTCCGGACCCCTCCATACCCCAATGACCCCTCCCAAACCAAAACTCCCCACCCCATACAATAGAGGCCGCCGTACCCCTACCCCTCATACCACCCCCACAATTACCCCACAATCCCCCTCCCCTGCCCAACACAGAAAATTGCGGCCACAACGCTATATTTAACCAGCTAAAACTTTCGTTCCTTCGCCCATGTACTATTTATTCTTGAAATAAAACAAGGAAAAACACAAACTGGATTTTCCTTTCGTAGTAAAACATATATTTTACAGAACGAGGCCTAAAATAGCACATATTAGATATTGGGTTACTTGTTTACCATTCACAAACTCTTTTGGAAACACCACACTAATTATTAATTAATACATACTTTTAAACACACACACACATGTCAGTTAGCCTAAATTCTCCAACATTCATTCATAAAACCGCCTGTCAGGACTGCAACCTCATCAAACAAAGCTGTCAGGTATTTCTAACTGACAACACAAGATAACAACTTCACATATCAATGATTGCAACTATTGATCAAAAGATACTAACTAACCTTGCTATGAGATATAAATACAAGTGAAAAATTTGATCCTGAAGGCAACTCCAGCGTGGCCTAGTCGGATAGAACATATTCTTAATCTGGATAGACCTGCGTTCGAGCCTGTCGGAACAGTTGCAAGTACAGGGCACAGATTTCTCAGTGTGTCCCCTCATGTAGGAGCATCAGTTTCGATAGACTCTCTGGATAGCCGAAGAGTGATTGACTGACCCCTTAGAATGTGGGGAAGGGTTGAAGTCCGGGTTCCCACGTACGGATACCTGGATCCACTGACCTCTGGGAAGTCTTTCAATCCACCTGGATTTCTGGTGGGGAGAAGGGAGGCAATTTGGGTCGACACAAATAGCTTCCTGGACCCAAAACCGCATGAGTACACGGACACGCACACAGACACTCATGTACTCTGACATGAACCAAAGGTTCATGTCAGATAATAAGAAGCGAGGATAGGTTGGTTAGGTTAGGTTGGTTAGGTTATGTTGGTTAGGTTGGTTGGTTAGGTTGGTTAGGTTGGTTGGTTAAGTTGGTTGGTTGGTTAGGTTGGTTCGTTAGGTTGGTTAGGTTGGTTGGTTAGGTTGGTTGGTTAGGTTGGTTAGGTTAGTTGGTTGGTTAGGTTAGGTTGGTTGGTTAGGTTGGTTGGTTAGGTTAGGTTGGTTGGTTAGGTAGGTTGGTTAGGTTGGTTGGTTAGGATGGTTAGGTTGGTTGGTTAGGCTGGTTGGTTGGTTAGGTTGGTTAGTTAGGCTGGTTGGCTAGGTTAGGTTGGTTAGTTTGGTTGGTTAGGTTTGTTGGTTAGGTGAGATTGCTTAGGTTGGTTGATTAGGTTGGTTGATTTGGTTGGTTGATTTTGTTGGTTGGTTAGGTTAGGTAGCTTAGGTTGGTTGACTAGGTTGGTTAGATTGGTTGGTTTGGTTGGTTGGTTAGGTGGGTTAGGTTAGGTGGGTTGTTTGGTTAGGTTGGTTGGTTAGGTGGGATAATTAGGTTAGGTTGGTTGGTTAGGTTAGGTTGCTTAGGTTGGTTGATTAGGTTGCTTAGGTTGGTTGATTAGGTTGGTTATGTTGGTTGGTTAGGTTAGGTTGCTTAGGTTGGTTGATTAGGTTGGTTAGGTTGGTTGGTAAGGTTGGTAAGGTTGGTTAGAATTAGAATTTGAGGTTAGAATTTTAGGTTAGAACAAACATAAATATGGTTTAATAAGCAATTTAGATAATATGTATGCTTAGGTTGGTTAAGTTGGGTTGGTTAGGCTATGTTGGTAAAGTACAGTTAAGGTTGGTTATTTTGTAGTTGACTGTGTAAGGTAATATTTGTATTATTCCACTGACTGATATATATATATATATATATATATATATATATATATATATATATATATATATATATATATATATATATATATATATATATATATATATATATATATATATATATATATATATATATATATATATATATATATATATTTCGGTTAGGTTAGGTTGGTTTAGGCTAGGAAATAGGCTACGCTTGTAAAAATAGCAATAGGTAAAAAAATAAAAAAAATGAATAAAGTATAAATAAATTATAATTTATTTAAAAACAATAAAAATATGAAGAGAAAAAAACAGCTTTAATTTTAGGTAACGTTTCTTATCACCGAATGCCTCTGTTCACCTAGCAGTAAATAGGTATCCAGGAGTTGGTTAGGTTAGGTTAGTTTTGGCTAGGAAATAAGCTAGGTTTGGAGGGTTAGGTTAGGTTATTTTTGGCTAGGAAATAGGCTAGGTTTGTAGAAATAGGGCAGTAATTGTAGGTAGCGTTTCCTATCACCGAATGCCTCTATTCACCTAGCAGTAAATAGGTATCCAGAAGTTAGTTAGTTAAGTTAGTTTAGATAAGGTTAGGTTAGGTTAAATTAGGTTAGGTTAGGTTAGATTAGGTTAGGTTAGTTATTGCTGGGAAATAGGCTAGGTTTGTAGAAATAAAAATAGGGCTGTAACTGTTGGTAGCAATTCTTATCACCGAATGCCTCTGTTCACCTAGCAGTAAATAGGTATGTAGGAGTTAGTTAGAATAGGTTAGGTTAGGTTAGATTAGGTTAGATTTGTTTTGGCTAGGAAATAGGCTAGGTTTGTAGAAATAGAAAAAGGGCTGTAATTGTTGGTAACGTTTCCTATCACCGAATGCCTCTGTTCACCTAGTAGTAAGTAAGTATCCAGGAGTTAGTTAGGTTAGATTGGGTTAGATTAGTTTAGGCTAGGAAATAGGCTAGGTTTGTAGAAATTGAAATAGGGCTGTAATTGTTGGTAGCGTTTCCTATCACCGAGTGCCTCTGTTCACCTAGCAGTAAGTAAGTATCCAGGAGTTAGTTAGTTTAGGTTAGGTTAGATTAGGTTACGTTAGTTTTGGCTAAGAAATAGGCTAGGTTTGTAGAAAAAGAAATAGGGCTTTAATTGTTGGTAGCGTTTCCTATCACCGAATTCCTCTGTTCACCTAGCAGTAAATAGGTATCCAGGAGTTAGTTAGGTTAGGTTAGGTCAGATTAGGTTAGGTTGGTTTAGGCCTAGGTTTGTAGAAATAGGGCTGTAATTGTTGGTAGTGTTTCCTATGACCGAATGCCTCTGTTCACCTAGCAGTAAATAGGTATCCAGGAGTTAGTTAGGTTAGGTTAGATTGGGTTAGGTTAGTTAAGGCTAGGAAATAGGCTAGGTTTGTAGAAATAAAAAAAGGGTTCTAATTGTTGGTAGAGTTTCCTATCACCGATTGCCTCTGTTTACCTAGCAGTTAATAGGTATCCAAGAGTTAGTTAGGTTAGGTTAGGTTAGGTTAGATTAGCTTAGGTTAGGTTAGATTAGGTTAGATTAGGTTAGGTTTGATTAAATTAGGTTGGTTTAGGCTAGGTTTGTAGAAATGAGGCTGTAATTGTTGGTAGCGTTTCCTATCACCGAATGCCTGTGTTCACCTAGCAGTAAATAGGTATCCAGGAGTTACTAATTAAGCTAGCTACTTGGGGCATGGTGAGTGAGTGAGGGTTAGTTAGTCAGTCACTAGTTGGACCTTGTGGGGTGGTGGGTGTTGGAGACCACTATAAGCCTAACATGTATAAAGTGCCTGTCTGCCTGTCCCCCGACTCAATGATGTTACATGTATTGACTAAATGAAGCCTAAGAGAGCATAGCCAAGGCCTAAGATGAGTTATTTGTCAGCAGCAGCAGCAACTTGTGCGAGATCAGTGGCAGCGGCGACATTCCAACCTTTTCTATTTTGGAGCAACAGTAGTAGTAGTAGTAGAATTAGTAGTAGTCCATTTGTTGTTGGTTAATTTGACTAAATAGTTGCAATAAGTGCTATCATTAATGGAGAATTGGCTGCTATGTGTGAGTATCCTCCGCCTACCTGCCCGCCCGCCGCAGTTACCATTATCTTGTCTCACTCACTCACATGTGATTAGTTACTACTTGTATACAATAGCAACGGCCATATTACCTACCTATCACCTTGAGAACACTGCGTCTCGTCCCATACATCAGTCAGGTTAAGCACCGTTGACTTTGGTTAGTACTTGGATGGGTGTCCAGCCTGGGAACACCAACTGCTGCTGATGGTATACATATTTGGGCAGTCTCCGTGGGTCAGTGTGTGTGTGTGTGTGTACAAGAATGTCGCACATGGAAATGTGTACATGCCATTTTAATAATAGTTTACCATCCATGAAGAAAACGTCTACCTATTTCTCATTCCATTGTCTCTCTCTGCCGGCCGGCCTACCTACCTGCTAAAACTTGTCCACTCAATATGCTGTTGAATATCTATCTCCAGTGATCACTTACCCTTAATTCCTACATTATTAACCAAATGATCTTATTAACAAATCTCTACACAAATCAACCACCTACCTTCCTGCTAACATCAATCACAACAACTAATACACTCAACTCAGTCCCAAACACTTTTCTTATTCCTTCCTCAACACCTCGCCCTATATAACCTATCTTACAAAATTAAATTTAAATACCTAACTGCCAACCCATCCCCCATCCCTTCCCCTCCCCCCCCCAACCACACTTCCCTCTGTAGCTCCTCCGGACCCCTCCATACCCCAATGACCCCTCCCAAACCAAAACTCCCCACCCCATACAATAGAGGCCGCCGTACCCCTACCCCTCATACCACCCCCACAATTACCCCACAATCCCCCTCCCCTGCCCAACACAGAAAATTGCGGCCACAACGCTATATTTAACCAGCTAAAACTTTCGTTCCTTCGCCCATGTACTATTTATTCTTGAAATAAAACAAGGAAAAACACAAACTGGATTTTCCTTTCGTAGTAAAACATATATTTTACAGAACGAGGCCTAAAATAGCACATATTAGATATTGGGTTACTTGTTTACCATTCACAAACTCTTTTGGAAACACCACACTAATTATTAATTAATACATACTTTTAAACACACACACACATGTCAGTTAGCCTAAATTCTCCAACATTCATTCATAAAACCGCCTGTCAGGACTGCAACCTCATCAAACAAAGCTGTCAGGTATTTCTAACTGACAACACAAGATAACAACTTCACATATCAATGATTGCAACTATTGATCAAAAGATACTAACTAACCTTGCTATGAGATATAAATACAAGTGAAAAATTTGATCCTGAAGGCAACTCCAGCGTGGCCTAGTCGGATAGAACATATTCTTAATCTGGATAGACCTGCGTTCGAGCCTGTCGGAACAGTTGCAAGTACAGGGCACAGATTTCTCAGTGTGTCCCCTCATGTAGGAGCATCAGTTTCGATAGACTCTCTGGATAGCCGAAGAGTGATTGACTGACCCCTTAGAATGTGGGGAAGGGTTGAAGTCCGGGTTCCCACGTACGGATACCTGGATCCACTGACCTCTGGGAAGTCTTTCAATCCACCTGGATTTCTGGTGGGGAGAAGGGAGGCAATTTGGGTCGACACAAATAGCTTCCTGGACCCAAAACCGCATGAGTACACGGACACGCACACAGACACTCATGTACTCTGACATGAACCAAAGGTTCATGTCAGATAATAAGAAGCGAGGATAGGTTGGTTAGGTTAGGTTGGTTAGGTTATGTTGGTTAGGTTGGTTGGTTAGGTTGGTTAGGTTGGTTGGTTAAGTTGGTTGGTTGGTTAGGTTGGTTCGTTAGGTTCGTTAGGTTGGTTGGTTAGGTTGGTTGGTTAGGTTGGTTAGGTTAGTTGGTTGGTTAGGTTAGGTTGGTTGGTTAGGTTGGTTGGTTAGGTTAGGTTGGTTGGTTAGGTAGGTTGGTTAGGTTGGTTGGTTAGGATGGTTAGGTTGGTTGGTTAGGCTGGTTGGTTGGTTAGGTTGGTTAGTTAGGCTGGTTGGCTAGGTTAGGTTGGTTAGTTTGGTTGGTTAGGTTTGTTGGTTAGGTGAGATTGCTTAGGTTGGTTGATTAGGTTGGTTGATTTGGTTGGTTGATTTTGTTGGTTGGTTAGGTTAGGTAGCTTAGGTTGGTTGACTAGGTTGGTTAGATTGGTTGGTTTGGTTGGTTGGTTAGGTGGGTTAGGTTAGGTGGGTTGTTTGGTTAGGTTGGTTGGTTAGGTGGGATAATTAGGTTAGGTTGGTTGGTTAGGTTAGGTTGCTTAGGTTGGTTGATTAGGTTGCTTAGGTTGGTTGATTAGGTTGGTTATGTTGGTTGGTTAGGTTAGGTTGCTTAGGTTGGTTGATTAGGTTGGTTAGGTTGGTTGGTAAGGTTGGTAAGGTTGGTTAGAATTAGAATTTGAGGTTAGAATTTTAGGTTAGAACAAACATAAATATGGTTTAATAAGCAATTTAGATAATATGTATGCTTAGGTTGGTTAAGTTGGGTTGGTTAGGCTATGTTGGTAAAGTACAGTTAAGGTTGGTTATTTTGTAGTTGACTGTGTAAGGTAATATTTGTATTATTCCACTGACTGATATATATATATATATATATATATATATATATATATATATATATATATATATATATATATATATATATGTATATATATATATATATATATATATATATATATATATATATATATATATATATATATATATATATATATATATTTCGGTTAGGTTAGGTTGGTTTAGGCTAGGAAATAGGCTACGCTTGTAAAAATAGCAATAGGTAAAAAAATAAAAAAAATGAATAAAGTATAAATAAATTATAATTTATTTAAAAACAATAAAAATATGAAGAGAAAAAAACAGCTTTAATTTTAGGTAACGTTTCTTATCACCGAATGCCTCTGTTCACCTAGCAGTAAATAGGTATCCAGGAGTTGGTTAGGTTAGGTTAGTTTTGGCTAGGAAATAAGCTAGGTTTGGAGGGTTAGGTTAGGTTATTTTTGGCTAGGAAATAGGCTAGGTTTGTAGAAATAGGGCAGTAATTGTAGGTAGCGTTTCCTATCACCGAATGCCTCTATTCACCTAGCAGTAAATAGGTATCCAGAAGTTAGTTAGTTAAGTTAGTTTAGATAAGGTTAGGTTAGGTTAAATTAGGTTAGGTTAGGTTAGATTAGGTTAGGTTAGTTATTGCTGGGAAATAGGCTAGGTTTGTAGAAATAAAAATAGGGCTGTAACTGTTGGTAGCAATTCTTATCACCGAATGCCTCTGTTCACCTAGCAGTAAATAGGTATGTAGGAGTTAGTTAGAATAGGTTAGGTTAGGTTAGATTAGGTTAGATTTGTTTTGGCTAGGAAATAGGCTAGGTTTGTAGAAATAGAAAAAGGGCTGTAATTGTTGGTAACGTTTCCTATCACCGAATGCCTCTGTTCACCTAGTAGTAAGTAAGTATCCAGGAGTTAGTTAGGTTAGATTGGGTTAGATTAGTTTAGGCTAGGAAATAGGCTAGGTTTGTAGAAATTGAAATAGGGCTGTAATTGTTGGTAGCGTTTCCTATCACCGAGTGCCTCTGTTCACCTAGCAGTAAGTAAGTATCCAGGAGTTAGTTAGTTTAGGTTAGGTTAGATTAGGTTACGTTAGTTTTGGCTAAGAAATAGGCTAGGTTTGTAGAAAAAGAAATAGGGCTTTAATTGTTGGTAGCGTTTCCTATCACCGAATTCCTCTGTTCACCTTGCAGTAAATAGGTATCCAGGAGTTAGTTAGGTTAGGTTAGGTCAGATTAGGTTAGGTTGGTTTAGGCCTAGGTTTGTAGAAATAGGGCTGTAATTGTTGGTAGTGTTTCCTATGACCGAATGCCTCTGTTCACCTAGCAGTAAATAGGTATCCAGGAGTTAGTTAGGTTAGGTTAGATTGGGTTAGGTTAGTTAAGGCTAGGAAATAGGCTAGGTTTGTAGAAATAAAAAAAGGGTTCTAATTGTTGGTAGAGTTTCCTATCACCGATTGCCTCTGTTTACCTAGCAGTTAATAGGTATCCAAGAGTTAGTTAGGTTAGGTTAGGTTAGGTTAGATTAGCTTAGGTTAGGTTAGATTAGGTTAGATTAGGTTAGGTTTGATTAAATTAGGTTGGTTTAGGCTAGGTTTGTAGAAATGAGGCTGTAATTGTTGGTAGCGTTTCCTATCACCGAATGCCTGTGTTCACCTAGCAGTAAATAGGTATCCAGGAGTTACTAATTAAGCTAGCTACTTGGGGCATGGTGAGTGAGTGAGGGTTAGTTAGTCAGTCACTAGTTGGACCTTGTGGGGTGGTGGGTGTTGGAGACCACTATAAGCCTAACATGTATAAAGTGCCTGTCTGCCTGTCCCCCGACTCAATGATGTTACATGTATTGACTAAATGAAGCCTAAGAGAGCATAGCCAAGGCCTAAGATGAGTTATTTGTCAGCAGCAGCAGCAACTTGTGCGAGATCAGTGGCAGCGGCGACATTCCATCCTTTTCTATTTTGGAGCAACAGTAGTAGTAGTAGTAGAATTAGTAGTAGTCCATTTGTTGTTGGTTAATTTGACTAAATAGTTGCAATAAGTGCTATCATTAATGGAGAATTGGCTGCTATGTGTGAGTATCCTCCGCCTACCTGCCCGCCCGCCGCAGTTACCATTATCTTGTCTCACTCACTCACATGTGATTAGTTACTACTTGTATACAATAGCAACGGCCATATTACCTACCTATCACCTTGAGAACACTGCGTCTCGTCCCATACATCAGTCAGGTTAAGCACCGTTGACTTTGGTTAGTACTTGGATGGGTGTCCAGCCTGGGAACACCAACTGCTGCTGATGGTATACATATTTGGGCAGTCTCCGTGGGTCAGTGTGTGTGTGTGTGTGTACAAGAATGTCGCACATGGAAATGTGTACATGCCATTTTAATAATAGTTTACCATCCATGAAGAAAACGTCTACCTATTTCTCATTCCATTGTCTCTCTCTGCCGGCCGGCCTACCTACCTGCTAAAACTTGTCCACTCAATATGCTGTTGAATATCTATCTCCAGTGATCACTTACCCTTAATTCCTACATTATTAACCAAATGATATTATTAACAAATCTCTACACAAATCAACCACCTACCTTCCTGCTAACATCAATCACAACAACTAATACACTCAACTCAGTCCCAAACACTTTTCTTATTCCTTCCTCAACACCTCGCCCTATATAACCTATCTTACAAAATTAAATTTAAATACCTAACTGCCAACCCATCCCCCATCCCTTCCCCTCCCCCCCCCAACCACACTTCCCTCTGTAGCTCCTCCGGACCCCTCCATACCCCAATGACCCCTCCCAAACCAAAACTCCCCACCCCATACAATAGAGGCCGCCGTACCCTTACCCCTCATACCACCCCCACAATTACCCCACAATCCCCCTCCCCTGCCCAACACAGAAAATTGCGGCCACAACGCTATATTTAACCAGCTAAAACTTTCGTTCCTTCGCCCATGTACTATTTATTCTTGAAATAAAACAAGGAAAAACACAAACTGGATTTTCCTTTCGTAGTAAAACATATATTTTACAGAACGAGGCCTAAAATAGCACATATTAGATATTGGGTTACTTGTTTACCATTCACAAACTCTTTTGGAAACACCACACTAATTATTAATTAATACATACTTTTAAACACACACACACATGTCAGTTAGCCTAAATTCTCCAACATTCATTCATAAAACCGCCTGTCAGGACTGCAACCTCATCAAACAAAGCTGTCAGGTATTTCTAACTGACAACACAAGATAACAACTTCACATATCAATGATTGCAACTATTGATCAAAAGATACTAACTAACCTTGCTATGAGATATAAATACAAGTGAAAAATTTGATCCTGAAGGCAACTCCAGCGTGGCCTAGTCGGATAGAACATATTCTTAATCTGGATAGACCTGCGTTCGAGCCTGTCGGAACAGTTGCAAGTACAGGGCACAGATTTCTCAGTGTGTCCCCTCATGTAGGAGCATCAGTTTCGATAGACTCTCTGGATAGCCGAAGAGTGATTGACTGACCCCTTAGAATGTGGGGAAGGGTTGAAGTCCGGGTTCCCACGTACGGATACCTGGATCCACTGACCTCTGGGAAGTCTTTCAATCCACCTGGATTTCTGGTGGGGAGAAGGGAGGCAATTTGGGTCGACACAAATAGCTTCCTGGACCCAAAACCGCATGAGTACACGGACACGCACACAGACACTCATGTACTCTGACATGAACCAAAGGTTCATGTCAGATAATAAGAAGCGAGGATAGGTTGGTTAGGTTAGGTTGGTTAGGTTATGTTGGTTAGGTTGGTTGGTTAGGTTGGTTAGGTTGGTTGGTTAAGTTGGTTGGTTGGTTAGGTTGGTTCGTTAGGTTGGTTAGGTTGGTTGGTTAGGTTGGTTGGTTAGGTTGGTTAGGTTAGTTGGTTGGTTAGGTTAGGTTGGTTGGTTAGGTTGGTTGGTTAGGTTAGGTTGGTTGGTTAGGTAGGTTGGTTAGGTTGGTTGGTTAGGATGGTTAGGTTGGTTGGTTAGGCTGGTTGGTTGGTTAGGTTGGTTAGTTAGGCTGGTTGGCTAGGTTAGGTTGGTTAGTTTGGTTGGTTAGGTTTGTTGGTTAGGTGAGATTGCTTAGGTTGGTTGATTAGGTTGGTTGATTTGGTTGGTTGATTTTGTTGGTTGGTTAGGTTAGGTAGCTTAGGTTGGTTGACTAGGTTGGTTAGATTGGTTGGTTTGGTTGGTTGGTAAGGTGGGTTAGGTTAGGTGGGTTGTTTGGTTAGGTTGGTTGGTTAGGTGGGATAATTAGGTTAGGTTGGTTGGTTAGGTTAGGTTGCTTAGGTTGGTTGATTAGGTTGCTTAGGTTGGTTGATTAGGTTGGTTATGTTGGTTGGTTAGGTTAGGTTGCTTAGGTTGGTTGATTAGGTTGGTTAGGTTGGTTGGTAAGGTTGGTAAGGTTGGTTAGAATTAGAATTTGAGGTTAGAATTTTAGGTTAGAACAAACATAAATATGGTTTAATAAGCAATTTAGATAATATGTATGCTTAGGTTGGTTAAGTTGGGTTGGTTAGGCTATGTTGGTAAAGTACAGTTAAGGTTGGTTATTTTGTAGTTGACTGTGTAAGGTAATATTTGTATTATTCCACTGACTGATATATATATATATATATATATATATATATATATATATGTATATATATATATATATATATATATATATATATATATATGTCGTACCTAGTAGCTAGAACGCACTTCTCAGCCTACTATGCAAGGCCCGATTTGCCTAATAAGACAAGTTTTCCTGAATTAATATATTTTCTCAAATTTTTTTCTTATGAAATGATAAAGCTACCCATTTCATTATGTATGAGGTCAATTTTTTTTTATTGGAGTTAAAATTAATGTAGATATATGACCGAACCTAACCAACCCTACCTAACCTAACCTAACCTATCTTTATAGGTTAGGTTAGGTTAGGTAGCCGAAAAAGTTAGGTTAGGTTAGGTTAGGTAGGTTAGGTAGTCGAAAAACAATTAATTCATGAAAACTTGGCATATTAGGCAAATCGAGCCTTGCATAGTAGGCTGAGAAGTGCGTTCTGGCTACTAGGTACGACATATATATATATATATATATATATATATATATATATATATATATATATATATATATATATATATATATATATATATTTCGGTTAGGTTAGGTTGGTTTAGGCTAGGAAATAGGCTACGCTTGTAAAAATAGCAATAGGTAAAAAAATAAAAAAAATGAATAAAGTATAAATAAATTATAATTTATTTAAAAACAATAAAAATATGAAGAGAAAAAAACAGCTTTAATTTTAGGTAACGTTTCTTATCACCGAATGCCTCTGTTCACCTAGCAGTAAATAGGTATCCAGGAGTTGGTTAGGTTAGGTTAGTTTTGGCTAGGAAATAAGCTAGGTTTGGAGGGTTAGGTTAGGTTATTTTTGGCTAGGAAATAGGCTAGGTTTGTAGAAATAGGGCAGTAATTGTAGGTAGCGTTTCCTATCACCGAATGCCTCTATTCACCTAGCAGTAAATAGGTATCCAGAAGTTAGTTAGTTAAGTTAGTTTAGATAAGGTTAGGTTAGGTTAAATTAGGTTAGGTTAGGTTAGATTAGGTTAGGTTAGTTATTGCTGGGAAATAGGCTAGGTTTGTAGAAATAAAAATAGGGCTGTAACTGTTGGTAGCAATTCTTATCACCGAATGCCTCTGTTCACCTAGCAGTAAATAGGTATGTAGGAGTTAGTTAGAATAGGTTAGGTTAGGTTAGATTAGGTTAGATTTGTTTTGGCTAGGAAATAGGCTAGGTTTGTAGAAATAGAAAAAGGGCTGTAATTGTTGGTAACGTTTCCTATCACCGAATGCCTCTGTTCACCTAGTAGTAAGTAAGTATCCAGGAGTTAGTTAGGTTAGATTGGGTTAGATTAGTTTAGGCTAGGAAATAGGCTAGGTTTGTAGAAATTGAAATAGGGCTGTAATTGTTGGTAGCGTTTCCTATCACCGAGTGCCTCTGTTCACCTAGCAGTAAGTAAGTATCCAGGAGTTAGTTAGTTTAGGTTAGGTTAGATTAGGTTACGTTAGTTTTGGCTAAGAAATAGGCTAGGTTTGTAGAAAAAGAAATAGGGCTTTAATTGTTGGTAGCGTTTCCTATCACCGAATTCCTCTGTTCACCTTGCAGTAAATAGGTATCCAGGAGTTAGTTAGGTTAGGTTAGGTCAGATTAGGTTAGGTTGGTTTAGGCCTAGGTTTGTAGAAATAGGGCTGTAATTGTTGGTAGTGTTTCCTATGACCGAATGCCTCTGTTCACCTAGCAGTAAATAGGTATCCAGGAGTTAGTTAGGTTAGGTTAGATTGGGTTAGGTTAGTTAAGGCTAGGAAATAGGCTAGGTTTGTAGAAATAAAAAAAGGGTTCTAATTGTTGGTAGAGTTTCCTATCACCGATTGCCTCTGTTTACCTAGCAGTTAATAGGTATCCAAGAGTTAGTTAGGTTAGGTTAGGTTAGGTTAGATTAGCTTAGGTTAGGTTAGATTAGGTTAGATTAGGTTAGGTTTGATTAAATTAGGTTGGTTTAGGCTAGGTTTGTAGAAATGAGGCTGTAATTGTTGGTAGCGTTTCCTATCACCGAATGCCTGTGTTCACCTAGCAGTAAATAGGTATCCAGGAGTTACTAATTAAGCTAGCTACTTGGGGCATGGTGAGTGAGTGAGGGTTAGTTAGTCAGTCACTAGTTGGACCTTGTGGGGTGGTGGGTGTTGGAGACCACTATAAGCCTAACATGTATAAAGTGCCTGTCTGCCTGTCCCCCGACTCAATGATGTTACATGTATTGACTAAATGAAGCCTAAGAGAGCATAGCCAAGGCCTAAGATGAGTTATTTGTCAGCAGCAGCAGCAACTTGTGCGAGATCAGTGGCAGCGGCGACATTCCATCCTTTTCTATTTTGGAGCAACAGTAGTAGTAGTAGTAGAATTAGTAGTAGTCCATTTGTTGTTGGTTAATTTGACTAAATAGTTGCAATAAGTGCTATCATTAATGGAGAATTGGCTGCTATGTGTGAGTATCCTCCGCCTACCTGCCCGCCCGCCGCAGTTACCATTATCTTGTCTCACTCACTCACATGTGATTAGTTACTACTTGTATACAATAGCAACGGCCATATTACCTACCTATCACCTTGAGAACACTGCGTCTCGTCCCATACATCAGTCAGGTTAAGCACCGTTGACTTTGGTTAGTACTTGGATGGGTGTCCAGCCTGGGAACACCAACTGCTGCTGATGGTATACATATTTGGGCAGTCTCCGTGGGTCAGTGTGTGTGTGTGTGTGTACAAGAATGTCGCACATGGAAATGTGTACATGCCATTTTAATAATAGTTTACCATCCATGAAGAAAACGTCTACCTATTTCTCATTCCATTGTCTCTCTCTGCCGGCCGGCCTACCTACCTGCTAAAACTTGTCCACTCAATATGCTGTTGAATATCTATCTCCAGTGATCACTTACCCTTAATTCCTACATTATTAACCAAATGATATTATTAACAAATCTCTACACAAATCAACCACCTACCTTCCTGCTAACATCAATCACAACAACTAATACACTCAACTCAGTCCCAAACACTTTTCTTATTCCTTCCTCAACACCTCGCCCTATATAACCTATCTTACAAAATTAAATTTAAATACCTAACTGCCAACCCATCCCCCATCCCTTCCCCTCCCCCCCCCAACCACACTTCCCTCTGTAGCTCCTCCGGACCCCTCCATACCCCAATGACCCCTCCCAAACCAAAACTCCCCACCCCATACAATAGAGGCCGCCGTACCCTTACCCCTCATACCACCCCCACAATTACCCCACAATCCCCCTCCCCTGCCCAACACAGAAAATTGCGGCCACAACGCTATATTTAACCAGCTAAAACTTTCGTTCCTTCGCCCATGTACTATTTATTCTTGAAATAAAACAAGGAAAAACACAAACTGGATTTTCCTTTCGTAGTAAAACATATATTTTACAGAACGAGGCCTAAAATAGCACATATTAGATATTGGGTTACTTGTTTACCATTCACAAACTCTTTTGGAAACACCACACTAATTATTAATTAATACATACTTTTAAACACACACACACATGTCAGTTAGCCTAAATTCTCCAACATTCATTCATAAAACCGCCTGTCAGGACTGCAACCTCATCAAACAAAGCTGTCAGGTATTTCTAACTGACAACACAAGATAACAACTTCACATATCAATGATTGCAACTATTGATCAAAAGATACTAACTAACCTTGCTATGAGATATAAATACAAGTGAAAAATTTGATCCTGAAGGCAACTCCAGCGTGGCCTAGTCGGATAGAACATATTCTTAATCTGGATAGACCTGCGTTCGAGCCTGTCGGAACAGTTGCAAGTACAGGGCACAGATTTCTCAGTGTGTCCCCTCATGTAGGAGCATCAGTTTCGATAGACTCTCTGGATAGCCGAAGAGTGATTGACTGACCCCTTAGAATGTGGGGAAGGGTTGAAGTCCGGGTTCCCACGTACGGATACCTGGATCCACTGACCTCTGGGAAGTCTTTCAATCCACCTGGATTTCTGGTGGGGAGAAGGGAGGCAATTTGGGTCGACACAAATAGCTTCCTGGACCCAAAACCGCATGAGTACACGGACACGCACACAGACACTCATGTACTCTGACATGAACCAAAGGTTCATGTCAGATAATAAGAAGCGAGGATAGGTTGGTTAGGTTAGGTTGGTTAGGTTATGTTGGTTAGGTTGGTTGGTTAGGTTGGTTAGGTTGGTTGGTTAAGTTGGTTGGTTGGTTAGGTTGGTTCGTTAGGTTGGTTAGGTTGGTTGGTTAGGTTGGTTGGTTAGGTTGGTTAGGTTAGTTGGTTGGTTAGGTTAGGTTGGTTGGTTAGGTTGGTTGGTTAGGTTAGGTTGGTTGGTTAGGTAGGTTGGTTAGGTTGGTTGGTTAGGATGGTTAGGTTGGTTGGTTAGGCTGGTTGGTTGGTTAGGTTGGTTAGTTAGGCTGGTTGGCTAGGTTAGGTTGGTTAGTTTGGTTGGTTAGGTTTGTTGGTTAGGTGAGATTGCTTAGGTTGGTTGATTAGGTTGGTTGATTTGGTTGGTTGATTTTGTTGGTTGGTTAGGTTAGGTAGCTTAGGTTGGTTGACTAGGTTGGTTAGATTGGTTGGTTTGGTTGGTTGGTAAGGTGGGTTAGGTTAGGTGGGTTGTTTGGTTAGGTTGGTTGGTTAGGTGGGATAATTAGGTTAGGTTGGTTGGTTAGGTTAGGTTGCTTAGGTTGGTTGATTAGGTTGCTTAGGTTGGTTGATTAGGTTGGTTATGTTGGTTGGTTAGGTTAGGTTGCTTAGGTTGGTTGATTAGGTTGGTTAGGTTGGTTGGTAAGGTTGGTAAGGTTGGTTAGAATTAGAATTTGAGGTTAGAATTTTAGGTTAGAACAAACATAAATATGGTTTAATAAGCAATTTAGATAATATGTATGCTTAGGTTGGTTAAGTTGGGTTGGTTAGGCTATGTTGGTAAAGTACAGTTAAGGTTGGTTATTTTGTAGTTGACTGTGTAAGGTAATATTTGTATTATTCCACTGACTGATATATATATATATATATATATATATATATATATATATATATGTATATATATATATATATATATATATATATATATATGTCGTACCTAGTAGCTAGAACGCACTTCTCAGCCTACTATGCAAGGCCCGATTTGCCTAATAAGACAAGTTTTCCTGAATTAATATATTTTCTCAAATTTTTTTCTTATGAAATGATAAAGCTACCCATTTCATTATGTATGAGGTCAATTTTTTTTTATTGGAGTTAAAATTAATGTAGATATATGACCGAACCTAACCAACCCTACCTAACCTAACCTAACCTATCTTTATAGGTTAGGTTAGGTTAGGTAGCCGAAAAAGTTAGGTTAGGTTAGGTTAGGTAGGTTAGGTAGTCGAAAAACAATTAATTCATGAAAACTTGGCATATTAGGCAAATCGAGCCTTGCATAGTAGGCTGAGAAGTGCGTTCTGGCTACTAGGTACGACATATATATATATATATATATATATATATATATATATATATATATATATATATATATATATATATATATATATATATTTCGGTTAGGTTAGGTTGGTTTAGGCTAGGAAATAGGCTACGCTTGTAAAAATAGCAATAGGTAAAAAAATAAAAAAAATGAATAAAGTATAAATAAATTATAATTTATTTAAAAACAATAAAAATATGAAGAGAAAAAAACAGCTTTAATTTTAGGTAACGTTTCTTATCACCGAATGCCTCTGTTCACCTAGCAGTAAATAGGTATCCAGGAGTTGGTTAGGTTAGGTTAGTTTTGGCTAGGAAATAAGCTAGGTTTGGAGGGTTAGGTTAGGTTATTTTTGGCTAGGAAATAGGCTAGGTTTGTAGAAATAGGGCAGTAATTGTAGGTAGCGTTTCCTATCACCGAATGCCTCTATTCACCTAGCAGTAAATAGGTATCCAGAAGTTAGTTAGTTAAGTTAGTTTAGATAAGGTTAGGTTAGGTTAAATTAGGTTAGGTTAGGTTAGATTAGGTTAGGTTAGTTATTGCTGGGAAATAGGCTAGGTTTGTAGAAATAAAAATAGGGCTGTAACTGTTGGTAGCAATTCTTATCACCGAATGCCTCGGTTCACCTAGCAGTAAATAGGTATGTAGGAGTTAGTTAGAATAGGTTAGGTTAGGTTAGATTAGGTTAGATTTGTTTTGGCTAGGAAATAGGCTAGGTTTGTAGAAATAGAAAAAGGGCTGTAATTGTTGGTAACGTTTCCTATCACCGAATGCCTCTGTTCACCTAGTAGTAAGTAAGTATCCAGGAGTTAGTTAGGTTAGATTGGGTTAGATTAGTTTAGGCTAGGAAATAGGCTAGGTTTGTAGAAATTGAAATAGGGCTGTAATTGTTGGTAGCGTTTCCTATCACCGAGTGCCTCTGTTCACCTAGCAGTAAGTAAGTATCCAGGAGTTAGTTAGTTTAGGTTAGGTTAGATTAGGTTACGTTAGTTTTGGCTAAGAAATAGGCTAGGTTTGTAGAAAAAGAAATAGGGCTTTAATTGTTGGTAGCGTTTCCTATCACCGAATTCCTCTGTTCACCTAGCAGTAAATAGGTATCCAGGAGTTAGTTAGGTTAGGTTAGGTCAGATTAGGTTAGGTTGGTTTAGGCCTAGGTTTGTAGAAATAGGGCTGTAATTGTTGGTAGTGTTTCCTATGACCGAATGCCTCTGTTCACCTAGCAGTAAATAGGTATCCAGGAGTTAGTTAGGTTAGGTTAGATTGGGTTAGGTTAGTTAAGGCTAGGAAATAGGCTAGGTTTGTAGAAATAAAAAAAGGGTTCTAATTGTTGGTAGAGTTTCCTATCACCGATTGCCTCTGTTTACCTAGCAGTTAATAGGTATCCAAGAGTTAGTTAGGTTAGGTTAGGTTAGGTTAGATTAGCTTAGGTTAGGTTAGATTAGGTTAGATTAGGTTAGGTTTGATTAAATTAGGTTGGTTTAGGCTAGGTTTGTAGAAATGAGGCTGTAATTGTTGGTAGCGTTTCCTATCACCGAATGCCTGTGTTCACCTAGCAGTAAATAGGTATCCAGGAGTTACTAATTAAGCTAGCTACTTGGGGCATGGTGAGTGAGTGAGGGTTAGTTAGTCAGTCACTAGTTGGACCTTGTGGGGTGGTGGGTGTTGGAGACCACTATAAGCCTAACATGTATAAAGTGCCTGTCTGCCTGTCCCCCGACTCAATGATGTTACATGTATTGACTAAATGAAGCCTAAGAGAGCATAGCCAAGGCCTAAGATGAGTTATTTGTCAGCAGCAGCAGCAACTTGTGCGAGATCAGTGGCAGCGGCGACATTCCATCCTTTTCTATTTTGGAGCAACAGTAGTAGTAGTAGTAGAATTAGTAGTAGTCCATTTGTTGTTGGTTAATTTGACTAAATAGTTGCAATAAGTGCTATCATTAATGGAGAATTGGCTGCTATGTGTGAGTATCCTCCGCCTACCTGCCCGCCCGCCGCAGTTACCATTATCTTGTCTCACTCACTCACATGTGATTAGTTACTACTTGTATACAATAGCAACGGCCATATTACCTACCTATCACCTTGAGAACACTGCGTCTCGTCCCATACATCAGTCAGGTTAAGCACCGTTGACTTTGGTTAGTACTTGGATGGGTGTCCAGCCTGGGAACACCAACTGCTGCTGATGGTATACATATTTGGGCAGTCTCCGTGGGTCAGTGTGTGTGTGTGTGTGTACAAGAATGTCGCACATGGAAATGTGTACATGCCATTTTAATAATAGTTTACCATCCATGAAGAAAACGTCTACCTATTTCTCATTCCATTGTCTCTCTCTGCCGGCCGGCCTACCTACCTGCTAAAACTTGTCCACTCAATATGCTGTTGAATATCTATCTCCAGTGATCACTTACCCTTAATTCCTACATTATTAACCAAATGATCTTATTAACAAATCTCTACACAAATCAACCACCTACCTTCCTGCTAACATCAATCACAACAACTAATACACTCAACTCAGTCCCAAACACTTTTCTTATTCCTTCCTCAACACCTCGCCCTATATAACCTATCTTACAAAATTAAATTTAAATACCTAACTGCCAACCCATCCCCCATCCCTTCCCCTCCCCCCCCCCAACCACACTTCCCTCTGTAGCTCCTCCGGACCCCTCCATACCCCAATGACCCCTCCCAAACCAAAACTCCCCACCCCATACAATAGAGGCCGCCGTACCCCTACCCCTCATACCACCCCCACAATTACCCCACAATCCCCCTCCCCTGCCCAACACAGAAAATTGCGGCCACAACGCTATATTTAACCAGCTAAAACTTTCGTTCCTTCGCCCATGTACTATTTATTCTTGAAATAAAACAAGGAAAAACACAAACTGGATTTTCCTTTCGTAGTAAAACATATATTTTACAGAACGAGGCCTAAAATAGCACATATTAGATATTGGGTTACTTGTTTACCATTCACAAACTCTTTTGGAAACACCACACTAATTATTAATTAATACATACTTTTAAACACACACACACATGTCAGTTAGCCTAAATTCTCCAACATTCATTCATAAAACCGCCTGTCAGGACTGCAACCTCATCAAACAAAGCTGTCAGGTATTTCTAACTGACAACACAAGATAACAACTTCACATATCAATGATTGCAACTATTGATCAAAAGATACTAACTAACCTTGCTATGAGATATAAATACAAGTGAAAAATTTGATCCTGAAGGCAACTCCAGCGTGGCCTAGTCGGATAGAACATATTCTTAATCTGGATAGACCTGCGTTCGAGCCTGTCGGAACAGTTGCAAGTACAGGGCACAGATTTCTCAGTGTGTCCCCTCATGTAGGAGCATCAGTTTCGATAGACTCTCTGGATAGCCGAAGAGTGATTGACTGACCCCTTAGAATGTGGGGAAGGGTTGAAGTCCGGGTTCCCACGTACGGATACCTGGATCCACTGACCTCTGGGAAGTCTTTCAATCCACCTGGATTTCTGGTGGGGAGAAGGGAGGCAATTTGGGTCGACACAAATAGCTTCCTGGACCCAAAACCGCATGAGTACACGGACACGCACACAGACACTCATGTACTCTGACATGAACCAAAGGTTCATGTCAGATAATAAGAAGCGAGGATAGGTTGGTTAGGTTAGGTTGGTTAGGTTATGTTGGTTAGGTTGGTTGGTTAGGTTGGTTAGGTTGGTTGGTTAAGTTGGTTGGTTGGTTAGGTTGGTTCGTTAGGTTGGTTAGGTTGGTTGGTTAGGTTGGTTGGTTAGGTTGGTTAGGTTAGTTGGTTGGTTAGGTTAGGTTGGTTGGTTAGGTTGGTTGGTTAGGTTAGGTTGGTTGGTTAGGTAGGTTGGTTAGGTTGGTTGGTTAGGATGGTTAGGTTGGTTGGTTAGGCTGGTTGGTTGGTTAGGTTGGTTAGTTAGGCTGGTTGGCTAGGTTAGGTTGGTTAGTTTGGTTGGTTAGGTTTGTTGGTTAGGTGAGATTGCTTAGGTTGGTTGATTAGGTTGGTTGATTTGGTTGGTTGATTTTGTTGGTTGGTTAGGTTAGGTAGCTTAGGTTGGTTGACTAGGTTGGTTAGATTGGTTGGTTTGGTTGGTTGGTAAGGTGGGTTAGGTTAGGTGGGTTGTTTGGTTAGGTTGGTTGGTTAGGTGGGATAATTAGGTTAGGTTGGTTGGTTAGGTTAGGTTGCTTAGGTTGGTTGATTAGGTTGCTTAGGTTGGTTGATTAGGTTGGTTATGTTGGTTGGTTAGGTTAGGTTGCTTAGGTTGGTTGATTAGGTTGGTTAGGTTGGTTGGTAAGGTTGGTAAGGTTGGTTAGAATTAGAATTTGAGGTTAGAATTTTAGGTTAGAACAAACATAAATATGGTTTAATAAGCAATTTAGATAATATGTATGCTTAGGTTGGTTAAGTTGGGTTGGTTAGGCTATGTTGGTAAAGTACAGTTAAGGTTGGTTATTTTGTAGTTGACTGTGTAAGGTAATATTTGTATTATTCCACTGACTGATATATATATATATATATATATATATATATATATATATATATATATATATGTATATATATATATATATATATATATATATATATATATATATATATATATATATATATATATATATATATATATATATATATTTCGGTTAGGTTAGGTTGGTTTAGGCTAGGAAATAGGCTACGCTTGTAAAAATAGCAATAGGTAAAAAAATAAAAAAAATGAATAAAGTATAAATAAATTATAATTTATTTAAAAACAATAAAAATATGAAGAGAAAAAAACAGCTTTAATTTTAGGTAACGTTTCTTATCACCGAATGCCTCTGTTCACCTAGCAGTAAATAGGTATCCAGGAGTTGGTTAGGTTAGGTTAGTTTTGGCTAGGAAATAAGCTAGGTTTGGAGGGTTAGGTTAGGTTATTTTTGGCTAGGAAATAGGCTAGGTTTGTAGAAATAGGGCAGTAATTGTAGGTAGCGTTTCCTATCACCGAATGCCTCTATTCACCTAGCAGTAAATAGGTATCCAGAAGTTAGTTAGTTAAGTTAGTTTAGATAAGGTTAGGTTAGGTTAAATTAGGTTAGGTTAGGTTAGATTAGGTTAGGTTAGTTATTGCTGGGAAATAGGCTAGGTTTGTAGAAATAAAAATAGGGCTGTAACTGTTGGTAGCAATTCTTATCACCGAATGCCTCGGTTCACCTAGCAGTAAATAGGTATGTAGGAGTTAGTTAGAATAGGTTAGGTTAGGTTAGATTAGGTTAGATTTGTTTTGGCTAGGAAATAGGCTAGGTTTGTAGAAATAGAAAAAGGGCTGTAATTGTTGGTAACGTTTCCTATCACCGAATGCCTCTGTTCACCTAGTAGTAAGTAAGTATCCAGGAGTTAGTTAGGTTAGATTGGGTTAGATTAGTTTAGGCTAGGAAATAGGCTAGGTTTGTAGAAATTGAAATAGGGCTGTAATTGTTGGTAGCGTTTCCTATCACCGAGTGCCTCTGTTCACCTAGCAGTAAGTAAGTATCCAGGAGTTAGTTAGTTTAGGTTAGGTTAGATTAGGTTACGTTAGTTTTGGCTAAGAAATAGGCTAGGTTTGTAGAAAAAGAAATAGGGCTTTAATTGTTGGTAGCGTTTCCTATCACCGAATTCCTCTGTTCACCTAGCAGTAAATAGGTATCCAGGAGTTAGTTAGGTTAGGTTAGGTCAGATTAGGTTAGGTTGGTTTAGGCCTAGGTTTGTAGAAATAGGGCTGTAATTGTTGGTAGTGTTTCCTATGACCGAATGCCTCTGTTCACCTAGCAGTAAATAGGTATCCAGGAGTTAGTTAGGTTAGGTTAGATTGGGTTAGGTTAGTTAAGGCTAGGAATAGGCTAGGTTTGTAGAAATAAAAAAAGGGTTCTAATTGTTGGTAGAGTTTCCTATCACCGATTGCCTCTGTTTACCTAGCAGTTAATAGGTATCCAAGAGTTAGTTAGGTTAGGTTAGGTTAGGTTAGATTAGCTTAGGTTAGGTTAGATTAGGTTAGATTAGGTTAGGTTTGATTAAATTAGGTTGGTTTAGGCTAGGTTTGTAGAAATGAGGCTGTAATTGTTGGTAGCGTTTCCTATCACCGAATGCCTGTGTTCACCTAGCAGTAAATAGGTATCCAGGAGTTACTAATTAAGCTAGCTACTTGGGGCATGGTGAGTGAGTGAGGGTTAGTTAGTCAGTCACTAGTTGGACCTTGTGGGGTGGTGGGTGTTGGAGACCACTATAAGCCTAACATGTATAAAGTGCCTGTCCTGCCTGTCCCCCGACTCAATGATGTTACATGTATTGACTAAATGAAGCCTAAGAGAGCATAGCCAAGGCCTAAGATGAGTTATTTGTCAGCAGCAGCAGCAACTTGTGCGAGATCAGTGGCAGCGGCGACATTCCATCCTTTTCTATTTTGGAGCAACAGTAGTAGTTAGTAGTAGAATTAGTAGTAGTCCATTTGTTGTTGGTTAATTTGACTAAATAGTTGCAATAAGTGCTATCATTAATGGAGAATTGGCTGCTATGTGTGAGTATCCTCCGCCTACCTGCCCGCCCGCCGCAGTTACCATTATCTTGTCTCACTCACTCACATGTGATTAGTTACTACTTGTATACAATAGCAACGGCCATATTACCTACAGATTAGTTTAGGCTAGGAAATAGGCTAGCTTTGTAAAAATTGAAATAGGGCTGTAATTGTTGGTAGCGTTTCCTATCACCGAGTGCCTCTGTTCACCTAGCAGTAAGTAAGTATCCAGGAGTTAGTTAGTTTAGGTTAGGTTAGATTAGGTTACGTTAGTTTTGGCTAAGAAATAGGCTAGGTTTGTAGAAAAAGAAATAGGGCTTTAATTGTTGGTAGCGTTTCCTATCACCGAATTCCTCTGTTCACCTAGCAGTAAATAGGTATCCAGGAGTTAGTTAGGTTAGGTTAGGTCAGATTAGGTTAGGTTGGTTTAGGTCTAGGTTTGTAGAAATAGGGCTGTAATTGTTGGTAGTGTTTCCTATGACCGAATGCCTCTGTTCACCTAGCAGTAAATAGGTATCCAGGAGTTAGTTAGGTTAGGTTAGATTGGGTTAGGTTAGTTAAGGCTAGGAAATAGGCTAGGTTTGTAGAAATAAAAAAAGGGTTCTAATTGTTGGTAGAGTTTCCTATCACCGATTGCCTCTGTTTACCTAGCAGTTAATAGGTATCCAAGAGTTAGTTAGGTTAGGTTAGGTTAGGTTAGATTAGCTTAGGTTAGGTTAGATTAGGTTAGATTAGGTTAGGTTTGATTAAATTAGGTTGGTTTAGGCTAGGTTTGTAGAAATGAGGCTGTAATTGTTGGTAGCGTTTCCTATCACCGAATGCCTGTGTTCACCTAGCAGTAAATAGGTATCCAGGAGTTACTAATTAAGCTAGCTACTTGGGGCATGGTGAGTGAGTGAGGGTTAGTTAGTCAGTCACTAGTTGGACCTTGTGGGGTGGTGGGTGTTGGAGACCACTATAAGCCTAACATGTATAAAGTGCCTGTCTGCCTGTCCCCCGACTCAATGATGTTACATGTATTGACTAAATGAAGCCTAAGAGAGCATAGCCAAGGCCTAAGATGAGTTATTTGTCAGCAGCAGCAGCAACTTGTGCGAGATCAGTGGCAGCGGCGACATTCCATCCTTTTATATTTTGGAGCAACAGTAGTAGTAGTAGTAGAATTAGTAGTAGTCCATTTGTTGTTGGTTAATTTGACTAAATAGTTGCAATAAGTGCTATTATTAACGGAGAATTGGCTGCTATGTGTGAGTATCCTCCGCCTACCTGCCCGCCCGCCGCAGTTACCATTATCTTGTCTCACTCACTCACATGTGATTAGTTACTACTTGTATACAATAGCAACGGCCATATTACCTACCTATCACCTTGAGAACACTGCGTCTCGTCCCATACATCAGTCAGGTTAAGCACCGTTGACTTTGGTTAGTACTTGGATGGGTGTCCTGCCTGGGAACACCAACTGCTGCTGATGGTATACATATTTGGGCAGTCTCCGTGGGTCAGTGTGTGTGTGTGTGTACAAGAATGTCGCACATGGAAATGTGTACATGCCATTTTAATAATAGTTTACCATCCATGAAGAAAACGTCTACCTATTTCTCATTCCATTGTCTCTCTCTGCCGGCCGGCCTACCTACCTGCTAAAACTTGTCCACTCAATATGCTGTTGAATATCTATCTCCAGTGATCACTTACCCTTAATTCCTACATTATTAACTAAATGATCTCATTAACAAATCTCTACACAAATCAACCACCTACCTTCCTGCTAACATCAATCACAACAACTAATACACTCAACTCAGTCCCAAACACTTTTCTTATTCCTTCCTCAACACCTCGCCCTATATAACCTATCTTACAAAATTAAATTTAAATACCTAACTGCCAACACATCCCCCATCCCTTTCCCCCCCCCCCCCCCCCCCCCCCCCCCCCCCCCCCCTCCCCCCCCCCCCCCCCAACCACACTTCCCTCTGTAGCTCCTCCGGACCCCTCCATACCCCAATGACCCCTCCCAAACCAAAACTCCCCACCCCATACAATAGAGGCCGCCGTACCCCTACCCCTCATACCACCCCCACAATTACCCCACAATCCCCCTCCCCTGCCCAACACAGAAAATTGCGCCACAACGCTATATTTAACCAGCTAAAACTTTCGTTCCTTCGCCCATGTACTATTTATTCTTGAAATAAATCAAGGATAAACACAAACTGGATTTTCCTTTCGTAGTAAAACATATATTTTACAGAACGAGGCCTAAAATAGCACATATTAGATATTGGGTTACTTGTTTACCATTCACAAACTCTTTTGGAAACACCACACTAATTATTAATTAATACATACTTTTAAACACACACACACATGTCAGTTAGCCTAAATTCTCCAACATTCATTCATAAAACCGCCTGTCAGGACTGCAACCTCATCAAACAAAGCTGTCAGGTATTTCTAACTGACAACACAAGATAACAACTTCACATATCAATGATTGCCACTGTTGATCAAAAGATACTAACTAACCTTGCTATGAGATATAAATACAAGTGAAAAATTTGATCCTGAAGGCAACTCCAGCGTGGCCTAGTCGGATAGAACATATTCTTAATCTGGATAGACCTGCGTTCGAGCCTGTCGGAACAGTTGCAAGTACAGGGCACAGATTTCTCTGTGTGTCCCCTCATGTAGGAGCATCAGTTTCGATAGACTCTCTGGATAGCCGAAGAGTGATTGACTGACCCCTTAGAATGTGGGGAAGGGTTGAAGTCCGGGGGCCCACGTACGGATACCTGGATCCACTGACCTCTGGGAAGTCTTTCAATCCACCTGGATCTCAGGTGGGGAGAAGGGAGGCAATTTGGGTCGACACAAATAGCTTCCTGGACCCAAAACCGCATGAGTACACGGACACGCACACAGACACTCATGGACTCTGACACGAACCAAAGGTTCGTGTCAGATAATAAGAAGCGAGGATAGGTTGGTTAGGTTAGGTTGGTTAGGTTATGTTGGTTAGGTTGGTTGGTTAGGTTGGTTAGGTTGGTTGGTTAAGTTGGTTGGTTGGTTCGGTTGGTTCGTTAGGTTGGTTAGGTTGGTTGGTTAGGTTGGTTGGTTAGGTTGGTTAGGTTGGTTGGTTGGTTAGGTTAGGTTGGTTAGGTTGGTTGGTTAGGTTAGGTTGGTTGGTTAGGTAGGTTGGTTAGGTTGGTTGGTTAGGATGGTTAGGTTGGTTGGTTAGGCTGGTTGGTTGGTTAGGTTGGTTAGTTAGGCTGGTTGGCTAGGTTAGGTTGGTTAGTTTGGTTGGTTAGGTTTGTTGGTTAGGTGAGATTGCTTAGGTTGGTTGATTAGGTTGGTTGATTTGGTTGGTTGATTTTGTTGGTTGGTTAGGTTAGGTAGCTTAGGTTGGTTGACTAGGTTGGTTAGGTTGGTTGGTTTGGTTGGTTGGTTAGGTGGGTTAGGTTAGGTGGGTTGTTTGGTTAGTTTGGTTGGTTAGGTGGGAAAATTAGGTTATGTTGGTTGGTTAGGTTAGGTTGCTTAGGTTGGTTGATTAGGTTGCTTAGGTTGGTTGATTAGGTTGGTTATGTTAGTTGGTTAGGTTAGGTTGCTTAGGTTGGTTGATTAGGTTGGTTAGGTTGGTTGGTAAGGTTGGTAAGGTTGGTTAGAATTAGAATTTGAGGTTAGAATTTTAGGTTAGAACAAACATAAATATGGTTTAATAAGCAATTTAGATAATATGTATGCTTAGGTTGGTTAAGTTGGGTTGGTTAGGCTATGTTGGTAAAGTACAGTTAAGGTTGGTTATTTTGTAGTTGACTGTGTAAGGTAATATTTGTATTATTCCACTGACTGATATATATATATATATATATATATATATATATATATATATATATATATATATATATATATATATATATATATATATATATATTATATATATATATTTCGGTTAGGTTAGGTTGGTTTAGGCTAGGAAATAGGCTACGTTTGTAAAAATAGCAATAGGTAAAAATTTAAAAAAAATGAATAAAGTATAAATAAATTATAATTTATTTAAAAACAATAAAATTATGAAGAGAAAAAAATAGCTTTAATTTTAGGTAACGTTTCTTATCACCGAATGCCTCTGTTCACCTAGCAGTAAATAGGTATCCAGGAGTTGGTTAGGTTAGGTTAGTTTTGGCTAGGAAATAAGCTAGGTTTGGAGGGTTAGGTTAGGTTATTTTTGGCTAGGAAATAGGCTAGGTTTGTAGAAATAGGGCAGTAATTGTAGGTAGCGTTTCCTATCACCGAATGCCTCTATTCACCTAGCAGTAAATAGGTATCCAGAAGTTAGTTAGATAAGTTAGTTTAGATAAGGTTAGGTTAGGTTAAATTAGGTTAGGTTAGGTTAGATTAGGTTAGGTTAGTTATTGCTGGGAAATAGGCTAGGTTTGTAGAAATAAAAATAGGGTAGCAACTGTTGGTAGCAATTCCTATCACCGAATGCCTCTGTTCACCTAGCAGTAAATAGGTATGTAGGAGTTAGTTAGAATAGGTTAGGTTAGGTTAGATTAGGTTAGATTTGTTTTGGCTAGGAAATAGGCTAGGTTTGTAGAAATAGAAAAAGGGCTGTAATTGTTGGTAACGTTTCCTATCACCGAATGCCTCTGTTCACCTAGTAGTAAGTAAGTATCCAGGAGTTAGTTAGGTTAGATTGGGTTAGATTAGTTTAGGCTAGGAAAAAGGCTAGCTTTGTAAAAATTGAAATAGGGCTGTAATTGTTGGTAGCGTTTCCTATCACCGAGTGCCTCTGTTCACCTAGCAGTAAGTAAGTATCCAGGAGTTAGTTAGTTTAGGTTAGGTTAGATTAGGTTACGTTAGTTTTGGCTAAGAAATAGGCTAGGTTTGTAGAAAAAGAAATAGGGCTTTAATTGTTGGTAGCGTTTCCTATCACCGAATTCCTCTGTTCACCTAGCAGTAAATAGGTATCCAGGAGTTAGTTAGGTTAGGTTAGGTCAGATTAGGTTAGGTTGGTTTAGGTCTAGGTTTGTAGAAATAGGGCTGTAATTGTTGGTAGTGTTTCCTATGACCGAATGCCTCTGTTCACCTAGCAGTAAATAGGTATCCAGGAGTTAGTTAGGTTAGGTTAGATTGGGTTAGGTTAGTTAAGGCTAGGAAATAGGCTAGGTTTGTAGAAATAAAAAAAGGGTTCTAATTGTTGGTAGAGTTTCCTATCACCGATTGCCTCTGTTTACCTAGCAGTTAATAGGTATCCAAGAGTTAGTTAGGTTAGGTTAGGTTAGGTTAGATTAGCTTAGGTTAGGTTAGATTAGGTTAGATTAGGTTAGGTTTGATTAAATTAGGTTGGTTTAGGCTAGGTTTGTAGAAATGAGGCTGTAATTGTTGGTAGCGTTTCCTATCACCGAATGCCTGTGTTCACCTAGCAGTAAATAGGTATCCAGGAGTTACTAATTAAGCTAGCTACTTGGGGCATGGTGAGTGAGTGAGGGTTAGTTAGTCAGTCACTAGTTGGACCTTGTGGGGTGGTGGGTGTTGGAGACCACTATAAGCCTAACATGTATAAAGTGCCTGTCTGCCTGTCCCCCGACTCAATGATGTTACATGTATTGACTAAATGAAGCCTAAGAGAGCATAGCCAAGGCCTAAGATGAGTTATTTGTCAGCAGCAGCAGCAACTTGTGCGAGATCAGTGGCAGCGGCGACATTCCATCCTTTTATATTTTGGAGCAACAGTAGTAGTAGTAGTAGAATTAGTAGTAGTCCATTTGTTGTTGGTTAATTTGACTAAATAGTTGCAATAAGTGCTATCATTAATGGAGAATTGGCTGCTATGTGTGAGTATCCTCCGCCTACCTGCCCGCCCGCCGCAGTTACCATTATCTTGTCTCACTCACTCACATGTGATTAGTTACTACTTGTATACAATAGCAACGGCCATATTACCTACAGATTAGTTTAGGCTAGGAAATAGGCTAGCTTTGTAAAAATTGAAATAGGGCTGTAATTGTTGGTAGCGTTTCCTATCACCGAGTGCCTCTGTTCACCTAGCAGTAGTAAGTATCCAGGAGTTAGTTAGTTTAGGTTAGGTTAGATTAGGTTACGTTAGTTTTGGCTAAGAAATAGGCTAGGTTTGTAGAAAAAGAAATAGGGCTTTAATTGTTGGTAGCGTTTCCTATCACCGAATTCCTCTGTTCACCTAGCAGTAAATAGGTATCCAGGAGTTAGTTAGGTTAGGTTAGGTCAGATTAGGTTAGGTTGGTTTAGGTCTAGGTTTGTAGAAATAGGGCTGTAATTGTTGGTAGTGTTTCCTATGACCGAATGCCTCTGTTCACCTAGCAGTAAATAGGTATCCAGGAGTTAGTTAGGTTAGGTTAGATTGGGTTAGGTTAGTTAAGGCTAGGAAATAGGCTAGGTTTGTAGAAATAAAAAAAGGGTTCTAATTGTTGGTAGAGTTTCCTATCACCGATTGCCTCTGTTTACCTAGCAGTTAATAGGTATCCAAGAGTTAGTTAGGTTAGGTTAGGTTAGGTTAGATTAGCTTAGGTTAGGTTAGATTAGGTTAGATTAGGTTAGGTTTGATTAAATTAGGTTGGTTTAGGCTAGGTTTGTAGAAATGAGGCTGTAATTGTTGGTAGCGTTTCCTATCACCGAATGCCTGTGTTCACCTAGCAGTAAATAGGTATCCAGGAGTTACTAATTAAGCTAGCTACTTGGGGCATGGTGAGTGAGTGAGGGTTAGTTAGTCAGTCACTAGTTGGACCTTGTGGGGTGGTGGGTGTTGGAGACCACTATAAGCCTAACATGTATAAAGTGCCTGTCTGCCTGTCCCCCGACTCAATGATGTTACATGTATTGACTAAATGAAGCCTAAGAGAGCATAGCCAAGGCCTAAGATGAGTTATTTGTCAGCAGCAGCAGCAACTTGTGCGAGATCAGTGGCAGCGGCGACATTCCATCCTTTTATATTTTGGAGCAACAGTAGTAGTAGTAGTAGAATTAGTAGTAGTCCATTTGTTGTTGGTTAATTTGACTAAATAGTTGCAATAAGTGCTATTATTAACGGAGAATTGGCTGCTATGTGTGAGTATCCTCCGCCTACCTGCCCGCCCGCCGCAGTTACCATTATCTTGTCTCACTCACTCACATGTGATTAGTTACTACTTGTATACAATAGCAACGGCCATATTACCTACCTATCACCTTGAGAACACTGCGTCTCGTCCCATACATCAGTCAGGTTAAGCACCGTTGACTTTGGTTAGTACTTGGATGGGTGTCCTGCCTGGGAACACCAACTGCTGCTGATGGTATACATATTTGGGCAGTCTCCGTGGGTCAGTGTGTGTGTGTGTGTGTACAAGAATGTCGCACATGGAAATGTGTACATGCCATTTTAATAATAGTTTACCATCCATGAAGAAAACGTCTACCTATTTCTCATTCCATTGTCTCTCTCTGCCGGCCGGCCTACCTACCTGCTAAAACTTGTCCACTCAATATGCTGTTGAATATCTATCTCCAGTGATCACTTACCCTTAATTCCTACATTATTAACTAAATGATCTCATTAACAAATCTCTACACAAATCAACCACCTACCTTCCTGCTAACATCAATCACAACAACTAATACACTCAACTCAGTCCCAAACACTTTTCTTATTCCTTCCTCAACACCTCGCCCTATATAACCTATCTTACAAAATTAAATTTAATACCTAACTGCCAACACATCCCCCATCCCTTCCCCTCCCCCCCCCCCAACCACACTTCCCTCTGTAGCTCCTCCGGACCCCCATACCCCAATGACCCTCCCAAACCAAAACTCCCCACCCCATACAATAGAGGCCGCCGTACCCCTACCCCTCATACCACCCCCACAATTACCCCACAATCCCCCTCCCCTGCCCAACACAGAAAATTGCGGCCACAACGCTATATTTAACCAGCTAAAACTTTCGTTCCTTCGCCCATGTACTATTTATTCTTGAAATAAATCAAGGATAAACACAAACTGGATTTTCCTTTCGTAGTAAACATATATTTTACAGAACGAGGCCTAAAATAGCACATATTAGATATTGGGTTACTTGTTACCATTCACAACTCTTTTGGAAACACCACACTAATTATTAATTAATACATACTTTTAAACACACACACACATGTCAGTTAGCCTAAATTCTCCAACATTCATTCATAAAACCGCCTGTCAGGACTGCAACCTCATCAAACAAAGCTGTCAGGTATTTCTAACTGACAACACAAGATAACAACTTCACATATCAATGATTGCCACTGTTGATCAAAAGATACTAACTAACCTTGCTATGAGATATAAATACAAGTGAAAAATTTGATCCTGAAGGCAACTCCAGCGTGGCCTAGTCGGATAGAACATATTCTTAATCTGGATAGACCTGCGTTCGAGCCTGTCGGAACAGTTGCAAGTACAGGGCACAGATTTCTCTGTGTGTCCCCTCATGTAGGAGCATCAGTTTCGATAGACTCTCTGGATAGCCGAAGAGTGATTGACTGACCCCTTAGAATGTGGGGAAGGGTTGAAGTCCGGGGGCCCACGTACGGATACCTGGATCCACTGACCTCTGGGAAGTCTTTCAATCCACCTGGATCTCAGGTGGGGAGAAGGGAGGCAATTTGGGTCGACACAAATAGCTTCCTGGACCCAAAACCGCATGAGTACACGGACACGCACACAGACACTCATGGACTCTGACACGAACCAAAGGTTCGTGTCAGATAATAAGAAGCGAGGATAGGTTGGTTAGGTTAGGTTGGTTAGGTTATGTTGGTTAGGTTGGTTGGTTAGGTTGGTTAGGTTGGTTGGTTAAGTTGGTTGGTTGGTTCGGTTGGTTCGTTAGGTTGGTTAGGTTGGTTGGTTAGGTTGGTTGGTTAGGTTGGTTAGGTTGGTTGGTTGGTTAGGTTAGGTTGGTTAGGTTGGTTGGTTAGGTTAGGTTGGTTGGTTAGGTAGGTTGGTTAGGTTGGTTGGTTAGGATGGTTAGGTTGGTTGGTTAGGCTGGTTGGTTGGTTAGGTTGGTTAGTTAGGCTGGTTGGCTAGGTTAGGTTGGTTAGTTTGGTTGGTTAGGTTTGTTGGTTAGGTGAGATTGCTTAGGTTGGTTGATTAGGTTGGTTGATTTGGTTGGTTGATTTTGTTGGTTGGTTAGGTTAGGTAGCTTAGGTTGGTTGACTAGGTTGGTTAGGTTGGTTGGTTTGGTTGGTTGGTTAGGTGGGTTAGGTTAGGTGGGTTGTTTGGTTAGTTTGGTTGGTTAGGTGGGAAAATTAGGTTATGTGGTTGGTTAGGTTAGGTTGCTTAGGTTGGTTGATTAGGTTGCTTAGGTTGGTTGATTAGGTTGGTTATGTTAGTTGGTTAGGTTAGGTTGCTTAGGTTGGTTGATTAGGTTGGTTAGGTTGGTTGGTAAGGTTGGTAAGGTTGGTTAGAATTAGAATTTGAGGTTAGAATTTTAGGTTAGAACAAACATAAATATGGTTTAATAAGCAATTTAGATAATATGTATGCTTAGGTTGGTTAAGTTGGGTTGGTTAGGCTATGTTGGTAAAGTACAGTTAAGGTTGGTTATTTTGTAGTTGACTGTGTAAGGTAATATTTGTATTATTCCACTGACTGATAATATATATATATATAGATATATATATATATATATATATATATATAATATATATATATATATATATATATATATATATATATATATTATATTTCGGTTAGGTTAGGTTGGTTTAGGCTAGGAAATAGGCTACGTTTGTAAAAATAGCAATAGGTAAAAATTTAAAAAAAATGAATAAAGTATAAATAAATTATAATTTATTTAAAAACAATAAATTATGAAGAGAAAAAATAGCTTTAATTTTAGGTAACGTTTCTTATCACCGAATGCCTCTGTTCACCTAGCAGTAAATAGGTATCCAGGAGTTGGTTAGGTTAGGTTAGTTTTGGCTAGGAAATAAGCTAGGTTTGGAGGGTTAGGTTAGGTTATTTTTGGCTAGGAAATAGGCTAGGTTTGTAGAAATAGGGCAGTAATTGTAGGTAGCGTTTCCTATCACCGAATGCCTCTATTCACCTAGCAGTAAATAGGTATCCAGAAGTTAGTTAGATAAGTTAGTTAGATAAGGTTAGGTTAGGTTAAATTAGGTTAGGTTAGGTTAGATTAGGTTAGGTTAGTTATTGCTGGGAAATAGGCTAGGTTTGTAGAAATAAAATAGGGTAGCAACTGTTGGTAGCAATTCCTATCACCGAATGCCTCTGTTCACCTAGCAGTAAATAGGTATGTAGGAGTTAGTTAGAATAGGTTAGGTTAGGTTAGATTAGGTTAGATTGTTTTGGCTAGGAAATAGGCTAGGTTTGTAGAAATAGAAAAAGGGCTGTAATTGTTGGTAACGTTTCCTATCACCGAATGCCTCTGTTCACCTAGTAGTAAGTAAGTATCCAGGAGTTAGTTAGGTTAGATTGGGTTAGATTAGTTTAGGCTAGGAAAAAGGCTAGCTTTGTAAAAATTGAAATAGGGCTGTAATTGTTGGTAGCGTTTCCTATCACCGAGTGCCTCTGTTCACCTAGCAGTAAGTAAGTATCCAGGAGTTAGTTAGTTTAGGTTAGGTTAGATTAGGTTACGTTAGTTTTGGCTAAGAAATAGGCTAGGTTTGTAGAAAAAGAAATAGGGCTTTAATTGTTGGTAGCGTTTCCTATCACCGAATTCCTCTGTTCACCTAGCAGTAAATAGGTATCCAGGAGTTAGTTAGGTTTAGGTCAGATTAGGTTAGGTTGGTTTAGGTCTAGGTTTGTAGAAATAGGGCTGTAATTGTTGGTAGTGTTTCCTATGACCGAATGCCTCTGTTCACTAGCAGTAAATAGGTATCCAGGAGTTAGTTAGGTTAGGTTAGATTGGGTTAGGTTAGTTAAGGCTAGGAAATAGGCTAGGTTTGTAGAAATAAAAAAAGGGTTCTAATTGTTGGTAGAGTTTCCTATCACCGATTGCCTCTGTTTACCTAGCAGTTAATAGGTATCCAAGAGTTAGTTAGGTTAGGTTAGGTTAGGTTAGATTAGCTTAGGTTAGGTTAGATTAGGTTAGATTAGGTTAGGTTTGATTAAATTAGGTTGGTTTAGGCTAGGTTTGTAGAAATGAGGCTGTAATTGTTGGTAGCGTTTCCTATCACCGAATGCCTGTGTTCACCTAGCAGTAAATAGGTATCCAGGAGTTACTAATTAAGCTAGCTACTTGGGGCATGGTGAGTGAGTGAGGGTTAGTTAGTCAGTCACTAGTTGGACCTTGTGGGGTGGTGGGTGTTGGAGACCACTATAAGCCTAACATGTATAAAGTGCCTGTCTGCCTGTCCCCCGACTCAATGATGTTACATGTATTGACTAAATGAAGCCTAAGAGAGCATAGCCAAGGCCTAAGATGAGTTATTTGTCAGCAGCAGCAGCAACTTGTGCGAGATCAGTGGCAGCGGCGACATTCCATCCTTTTATATTTTGGAGCAACAGTAGTATTAGTAGAATTAGTAGTAGTCCATTTGTTGTTGGTTAATTTGACTAAATAGTTGCAATAAGTGCTATCATTAATGGAGAATTGGCTGCTATGTGTGAGTATCCTCCGCCTACCTGCCCGCCCGCCGCAGTTACCATTATCTTGTCTCACTCACTCACATGTGATTAGTTACTACTTGTATACAATAGCAACGGCCATATTACCTACAGATTAGTTTAGGCTAGGAAATAGGCTAGCTTTGTAAAAATTGAAATAGGGCTGTAATTGTTGGTAGCGTTTCCTATCACCGAGTGCCTCTGTTCACCTAGCAGTAAGTAAGTATCCAGGAGTTAGTTAGTTTAGGTTAGGTTAGATTAGGTTACGTTAGTTTTGGCTAAGAAATAGGCTAGGTTTGTAGAAAAAGAAATAGGGCTTTAATTGTTGGTAGCGTTTCCTATCCCGAATTCCTCTGTTCACCTAGCAGTAAATAGGTATCCAGGAGTTAGTTAGGTTAGGTTAGGTCAGATTAGGTTAGGTTGGTTTAGGTCTAGGTTTGTAGAAATAGGGCTGTAATTGTTGGTAGTGTTTCCTATGACCGAATGCCTCTGTTCACCTAGCAGTAAATAGGTATCCAGGAGTTAGTTAGGTTAGGTTAGATTGGGTTAGGTTAGTTAAGGCTAGGAAATAGGCTAGGTTTGTAGAAATAAAAAAAAGGGTTCTAATTGTTGGTAGAGTTTCCTATCACCGATTGCCTCTGTTTACCTAGCAGTTAATAGGTATCCAAGAGTTAGTTAGGTTAGGTTAGGTTAGGTTAGATTAGCTTAGTTAGGTTAGATTAGGTTAGATTAGGTTAGGTTTGATTAAATTAGGTTGGTTTAGGCTAGGTTTGTAGAAATGAGGCTGTAATTGTTGGTAGCGTTTCCTATCACCGAATGCCTGTGTTCACCTAGCAGTAAATAGGTATCCAGGAGTTACTAATTAAGCTAGCTACTTGGGGCATGGTGAGTGAGTGAGGGTTAGTTAGTCAGTCACTAGTTGGACCTTGTGGGGGGTGGGTGTTGGAGACCACTATAAGCCTAACATGTATAAAGTGCCTGTCTGCCTGTCCCCCGACTCAATGATGTTACATGTATTGACTAAATGAAGCCTAAGAGAGCATAGCCAAGGCCTAAGATGAGTTATTTGTCAGCAGCAGCAGCAACTTGTGCGAGATCAGTGGCAGCGGCGACATTCCTCCTTTTATATTTTGGAGCAACAGTAGTAGTAGTAGTAGAATTAGTAGTAGTCCATTTGTTGTTGGTTAATTTGACTAAATAGTTGCAATAAGTGCTATTATTAACGGAGAATTGGCTGCTATGTGTGAGTATCCTCCGCCTACCTGCCCGCCCGCCGCAGTTACCATTATCTTGTCTCACTCACTCACATGTGATTAGTTACTACTTGTATACAATAGCAACGGCCATATTACCTACCTATCACCTTGAGAACACTGCGTCTCGTCCCATACATCAGTCAGGTTAAGCACCGTTGACTTTGGTTAGTACTTGGATGGGTGTCCTGCCTGGGAACACCAACTGCTGCTGATGGTATACATATTTGGGCATCTCCGTGGGTCAGTGTGTGTGTGGTGTGTACAAGAATGTCGCACATGGAAATGTGTACATGCCATTTTAATAATAGTTTACCATCCATGAAGAAAACGTCTACCTATTTCTCATTCCATTGTCTCTCTCTGCCGGCCGGCCTACCTACCTGCTAAAACTTGTCCACTCAATATGCTGTTGAATATCTATCTCCAGTGATCACTTACCCTTAATTCCTACATTATTAACTAAATGATCTCATTAACAAATCTCTACACAAATCAACCACCTACCTTCCTGCTAACATCAATCACAACAACTAATACACTCAACTCAGTCCCAAACACTTTTCTTATTCCTTCCTCAACACCTCGCCCTATATAACCTATCTTACAAAATTAAATTTAAATACCTAACTGCCAACACATCCCCCATCCCTTCCCCTCCCCCCCCCCCAACCACACTTCCCTCTGTAGCTCCTCCGGACCCCTCCATACCCCAATGACCCCTCCCAAACCAAAACTCCCCACCCCATACAATAGAGGCCGCGTACCCCTACCCCTCATACCACCCCCAATTACCCCAAATCCCCCTCCCTGCCCAACACAGAAAATTGCTGCCACAACGCTATATTTAACCAGCTAAAACTTTCGTTCCTTCGCCCATGTACTATTTATTCTTGAAATAAATCAAGGATAAACACAAACTGGATTTTCCTTTCGTAGTAAAACATATATTTTACAGAACGAGGCCTAAAATAGCACATATTAGATATTGGGTTACTTGTTTACCATTCACAAACTCTTTTGGAAACACCACACTAATTATTAATTAATACATACTTTTAAACACACACACACATGTCAGTTAGCCTAAATTCTCCAACATTCATTCATAAAACCGCCTGTCAGGACTGCAACCTCATCAAACAAAGCTGTCAGGTATTTCTAACTGACAACACAAGATAACAACTTCACATATCAATGATTGCCACTGTTGATCAAAAGATACTAACTAACCTTGCTATGAGATATAAATACAAGTGAAAAATTTGATCCTGAAGGCAACTCCAGCGTGGCCTAGTCGGATAGAACATATTCTTAATCTGGATAGACCTGCGTTCGAGCCTGTCGGAACAGTTGCAAGTACAGGGCACAGATTTCTCTGTGTGTCCCCTCATGTAGGAGCATCAGTTTCGATAGACTCTCTGGATAGCCGAAGAGTGATTGACTGACCCCTTAGAATGTGGGGAAGGGTTGAAGTCCGGGGGCCCACGTACGGATACCTGGATCCACTGACCTCTGGGAAGTCTTTCAATCCACCTGGATCTCAGGTGGGAGAAGGGAGGCAATTTGGGTCGACACAAATAGCTTCCTGGACCCAAAACCGCATGAGTACACGGACACGCACACAGACACTCATGGACTCTGACACGAACCAAAGGTTCGTGTCAGATAATAAGAAGCGAGGATAGGTTGGTTAGGTTAGGTTGGTTAGGTTATGTTGGTTAGGTTGGTTGGTTAGGTTGGTTAGGTTGGTTGGTTAAGTTGGTTGGTTGGTTCGGTTGGTTCGTTAGGTTGGTTAGGTTGGTTGGTTAGGTTGGTTGGTTAGGTTGGTTAGGTTGGTTGGTTGGTTAGGTTTAGGTTGGTTAGGTTGGTTGGTTAGGTTAGGTTGGTTGGTTAGGTAGGTTGGTTAGGTTGGTTGGTTAGGATGGTTAGGTTGGTTGGTTAGGCTGGTTGGTTGGTTAGGTTGGTTAGTTAGGCTGGTTGGCTAGGTTAGGTTGGTTAGTTTGGTTGGTTAGGTTTGTTGGTTAGGTGAGATTGCTTAGGTTGGTTGATTAGGTTGGTTGATTTGGTGTTGATTTTGTTGGTTGGTTAGGTTAGGTAGCTTAGGTTGGTTGACTAGGTTGGTTAGGTTGGTTGGTTTGGTTGGTTGGTTAGGTGGGTTAGGTTAGGTGGGTTGTTTGGTTAGTTTGGTTGGTTAGGTGGGAAATTAGGTTATGTTGGTTGGTTAGGTTAGGTTGCTTAGGTTGGTTGATTAGGTTGCTTAGGTTGGTTGATTAGGTTGGTTATGTTAGTTGGTTAGGTTAGGTTGCTTAGGTTGGTTGATTAGGTTGGTTAGGTTGGTTGGTAAGGTTGGTAAGGTTGGTTAGAATTAGAATTTGAGGTTAGAATTTTAGGTTAGAACAAACATAAATATGGTTTAATAAGCAATTTAGATAATATGTATGCTTAGGTTGGTTAAGTTGGGTTGGTTAGGCTATGTTGGTAAAGTACAGTTAAGGTTGGTTATTTTGTAGTTGACTGTGTAAGGTAATATTTGTATTATTCCACTGACTGATATATATATATATATATATATATATATATATATATATAATATATATATATATATATATATATATTATATATATATATATATATATATATATATTATTTCGGTTAGGTTAGGTTGGTTTAGGCTAGGAAATAGGCTACGTTTGTAAAAATAGCAATAGGTAAAAATTTAAAAAAATGAATAAAGTATAAATTTATAATTTATTTAAAAACAATAAAATTATGAAGAGAAAAAATAGCTTTAATTTTAGGTAACGTTCTTATCACCGAATGCCTCTGTTCACCTAGCAGTAAATAGGTATCCAGGAGTTGGTTAGGTTAGGTTAGTTTTGGCTAGGAAATAAGCTAGGTTTGGAGGGTTAGGTTAGGTTATTTTTGGCTAGGAAATAGGCTAGGTTTGTAGAAATAGGGCAGTAATTGTAGGTAGCGTTTCCTATCACCGAATGCCTCATTCACCTAGCAGTAAATAGGTATCCAGAAGTTAGTTAGATAAGTTAGTTTAGATAAGGTTAGGTTAGGTTAAATTAGGTTAGGTTAGGTTAGATTAGGTTAGGTTAGTTATTGCTGGGAAATAGGCTAGGTTTGTAGAAATAAAAATAGGGTAGCAACTGTTGGTAGCAATTCCTATCACCGAATGCCTCTGTTCACCTAGCAGTAAATAGGTATGTAGGAGTTAGTTAGAATAGGTTAGGTTAGGTTAGATTAGGTTAGATTTGTTTTGGCTAGGAAATAGGCTAGGTTTGTAGAAATAGAAAAAGGGCTGTAATTGTTGGTAACGTTTCCTATCACCGAATGCCTCTGTTCACCTAGTAGTAAGTAAGTATCCAGGAGTTAGTTAGGTTAGATTGGGTTAGATTAGTTTAGGCTAGGAAAAAGGCTAGCTTTGTAAAAATTGAAATAGGGCTGTAATTGTTGGTAGCGTTTCCTATCACCGAGTGCCTCTGTTCACCTAGCAGTAAGTAAGTATCCAGGAGTTAGTTAGTTTAGGTTAGGTTAGATTAGGTTACGTTAGTTTTGGCTAAGAAATAGGCTAGGTTTGTAGAAAAGAAATAGGGCTTTAATTGTTGGTAGCGTTTCCTATCACCGAATTCCTCTGTTCACCTAGCAGTAAATAGGTATCCAGGAGTTAGTTAGGTTAGGTTAGGTCAGATTAGGTTAGGTTGGTTAGGTCTAGGTTTGTAGAAATAGGGCTGTAATTGTTGGTAGTGTTTCCTATGACCGAATGCCTCTGTTCACCTAGCAGTAAATAGGTATCCAGGAGTTAGTTAGGTTAGGTTAGATTGGGTTAGGTTAGTTAAGGCTAGGAAATAGGCTAGGTTTGTAGAAATAAAAAAGGGTTCTAATTGTTGGTAGAGTTTCCTATCACCGATTGCCTCTGTTTACCTAGCAGTTAATAGGTATCCAAGAGTTAGTTAGGTTAGGTTAGGTTAGGTTAGATTAGCTTAGGTTAGGTTAGATTAGGTTAGATTAGGTTAGTTTGATTAAATTAGGTTGGTTTAGGCTAGGTTTGTAGAAATGAGGCTGTAATTGTTGGTAGCGTTTCCTATCACCGAATGCCTGTGTTCACCTAGCAGTAAATAGGTATCCAGGAGTTACTAATTAAGCTAGCTACTTGGGGCATGGTGAGTGAGTGAGGGTTAGTTAGTCAGTCACTAGTTGGACCTTGTGGGGTGGTGGGTGTTGGAGACCACTATAAGCCTAACATGTATAAAGTGCCTGTCTGCCTGTCCCCCGACTCAATGATGTTACATGTATTGACTAAATGAAGCCTAAGAGAGCATAGCCAAGGCCTAAGATGAGTTATTTGTCAGCAGCAGCAGCAACTTGTGCGAGATCAGTGGCAGCGGCGACATTCCATCCTTTTATATTTTGGAGCAACAGTAGTAGTAGTAGTAGAATAGTTAGTCCATTTGTTGTTGGTTAATTTGACTAAATAGTTGCAATAAGTGCTATCATTAATGGAGAATTGGCTGCTATGTGTGAGTATCCTCCGCCTACCTGCCCGCCCGCCGCAGTTACCATTATCTTGTCTCACTCACTCACATGTGATTAGTTACTACTTGTATACAATAGCAACGGCCATATTACCTACAGATTAGTTTAGGCTAGGAAATAGGCTAGCTTTGTAAAAATTGAAATAGGGCTGTAATTGTTGGTAGCGTTTCCTATCACCGAGTGCCTCTGTTCACCTAGCAGTAAGTAAGTATCCAGGAGTTAGTTAGTTTAGGTTAGGTTAGATTAGGTTACGTTAGTTTTGGCTAAGAAATAGGCTAGGTTTGTAGAAAAAGAAATAGGGCTTTAATTGTTGGTAGCGTTTCCTATCACCGAATTCCTCTGTTCACCTAGCAGTAAATAGGTATCCAGGAGTTAGTTAGGTTAGGTTAGGTCAGATTAGGTTAGGTTGGTTTAGGTCTAGGTTTGTAGAAATAGGGCTGTAATTGTTGGTAGTGTTTCCTATGACCGAATGCCTCTGTTCACCTAGCAGTAAATAGGTATCCAGGAGTTAGTTAGGTTAGGTTAGATTGGGTTAGGTTAGTTAAGGCTAGGAAATAGGCTAGGTTTGTAGAAATAAAAAAAGGGTTAATTGTTGGTAGAGTTTCCTATCACCGATTGCCTCTGTTTACCTAGCAGTTAATAGGTATCCAAGAGTTAGTTAGGTTAGGTTAGGTTAGGTTAGATTAGCTTAGGTTAGGTTAGATTAGGTTAGATTAGGTTAGGTTTGATTAAATTAGGTTGGTTTAGGCTAGGTTTGTAGAAATGAGGCTGTAATTGTTGGTAGCGTTTCCTATCACCGAATGCCTGTGTTCACCTAGCAGTAAATAGGTATCCAGGAGTTACTAATTAAGCTAGCTACTTGGGGCATGGTGAGTGAGTGAGGGTTAGTTAGTCAGTCACTAGTTGGACCTTGTGGGTGGTGGGTGTTGGAGACCACTATAAGCCTAACATGTATAAAGTGCCTGTCTGCCTGTCCCCCGACTCAATGATGTTACATGTATTGACTAAATGAAGCCTAAGAGAGCATAGCCAAGGCCTAAGATGAGTTATTTGTCAGCAGCAGCAGCAACTTGTGCGAGATCAGTGGCAGCGGCGACATTCCATCCTTTTATATTTTGGAGCAACAGTAGTAGTAGTAGTAGAATTAGTAGTAGTCCATTTGTTGTTGGTTAATTTGACTAAATAGTTGCAATAAGTGCTATTATTAACGGAGAATTGGCTGCTATGTGTGAGTATCCTCCGCCTACCTGCCCGCCCGCCGCAGTTACCATTATCTTGTCTCACTCACTCACATGTGATTAGTTACTACTTGTATACAATAGCAACGGCCATATTACCTACAGATTAGTTTAGGCTAGGAAATAGGCTAGCTTTGTAAAAATTGAAATAGGGCTGTAATTGTTGGTAGCGTTTCCTATCACCGAGTGCCTCTGTTCACCTAGCAGTAAGTAAGTATCCAGGAGTTAGTTAGTTTAGGTTAGGTTAGATTAGGTTACGTTAGTTTTGGCTAAGAAATAGGCTAGGTTTGTAGAAAAAGAAATAGGGCTTTAATTGTTGGTAGCGTTTCCTATCACCGAATTCCTCTGTTCACCTAGCAGTAAATAGGTATCCAGGAGTTAGTTAGGTTAGGTTAGGTCAGATTAGGTTAGGTTGGTTTAGGTCTAGGTTTGTAGAAATAGGGCTGTAATTGTTGGTAGTGTTTCCTATGACCGAATGCCTCTGTTCACCTAGCAGTAATAGGTATCCAGGAGTTAGTTAGGTTAGGTTAGATTGGGTTAGGTTAGTTAAGGCTAGGAAATAGGCTAGGTTTGTAGAAATAAAAAAAGGGTTCTAATGTTGGTAGAGTTTCCTATCACCGATTGCCTCTGTTTACCTAGCAGTTAATAGGTATCCAAGAGTTAGTTTAGGTTAGGTTAGGTTAGGTTAGATTAGCTTAGGTTAGGTTAGATTAGGTTAGATTAGGTTAGGTTTGATTAAATTAGGTTGGTTAGGCTAGGTTTGTAGAAATGAGGCTGTAATTGTTGGTAGCGTTCCTATCACCGAATGCCTGTGTTCACCTAGCAGTAAATAGGTATCAGAGTTACTAATTAAGCTAGCTACTTGGGGCATGGTGAGTGAGTGAGGGTTAGTTAGTCAGTCACTAGTTGGACCTTGTGTGGTGGTGGGTGTTGGAGACCACTATAAGCTAACATGTATAAAGTGCCTGTCTGCCTGTCCCCCGACTCAATGATGTTACATGTATTGACTAAATGAAGCCTAAGAGAGCATAGCCAAGGCCTAAGATGAGTTATTTGTCAGCAGCAGCAGCAACTTGTGCGAGATCAGTGCAGCGGCGACATTCCATCCTTTTATATTTTGGAGCAACAGTAGTAGTAGTAGTAGAATTAGTAGTAGTCCATTTGTTGTTGGTTAATTTGACTAAATAGTTGCAATAAGTGCTATTATTAACGGAGAATTGGCTGCTATGTGTGAGTATCCTCCGCCTACCTGCCCGCCCGCCGCAGTTACCATTATCTTGTCTCACTCACTCACATGTTATTAGTTACTACTTGTATACAATAGCAACGGCCATATTACCTACCTATCACCTTGAGAACACTGCGTCTCGTCCCATACATCAGTCAGGTTAAGCACCGTTGACTTTGGTTAGTACTTGGATGGGTGTCCTGCCTGGGAACACCAACTGCTGCTGATGGTATACATATTTGGGCAGTCTCCGTGGGTCAGTGTGTGTGTGTGTGTGTACAAGAATGTCGCACATGGAAATGTGTACATGCCATTTTAATATAGTTTACCATCCATGAAGAAAACGTCTACCTATTTCTCATTCCATTGTCTCTCTCTGCCGGCCGGCCTACCTACCTGCTAAAACTTGTCCACTCAATATGCTGTTGAATATCTATCTCCAGTGATCACTTACCCTTAATTCCTACATTATTAACTAAATGATCTCATTAACAAATCTCTACACAAATCAACCACCTACCTTCCTGCTAACATCAATCACAACAACTAATACACTCAACTCAGTCCCAAACACTTTTCTTATTCCTTCCTCAACACCTCGCCCTATATAACCTATCTTACAAAATTAAATTTAAATACCTAACTGCCAACACATCCCCCATCCCTTCCCCTCCCCCCCCCCCAACCACACTTCCCTCTGTAGCTCCTCCGGACCCCTCCATACCCCAATGACCCCCCCAAACCAAAACTCCCCACCCCATACAATAGAGGCCGCCGTACCCCTACCCCTCATACCACCCCACAATTACCCACAATCCCCTCCCCTGCCCAACACAGAAAATTGCTGCCACAACGCTATATTTAACCAGCTAAAACTTTCGTTCCTTCGCCCATGTACTATTTATTCTTGAAATAAATCAAGGATAAACACAAACTGGATTTTCTTCGTAGTAAAACATATATTTTACAGAACGAGGCCTAAAATAGCACATATATATTGGGTTACTTGTTTACCATTCACAAACTCTTTGGAAACACCACACTAATTATTAATTAATACATACTTTTAAACACACACCACATGTCAGTTAGCCTAAATTCTCCAACATTCATTCATAAAACCGCCTGTCAGGACTGCAACCTCATCAAACAAAGCTGTCAGGTATTTCTAACTGACAACACAAGATAACAACTTCACATATCAATGATTGCCACTGTTGATCAAAAGATACTAACTAACCTTGCTATGAGATATAAATACAAGTGAAAAATTTGATCCTGAAGGCAACTCCAGCGTGGCCTAGTCGGATAGAACATATTCTTAATCTGGATAGACCTGCGTTCGAGCCTGTCGGAACAGTTGCAAGTACAGGGCACAGATTTCTCTGTGTGTCCCCTCATGTAGGAGCATCAGTTTCGATAGACTCTCTGGATAGCCGAAGAGTGATTGACTGACCCCTTAGAATGTGGGGAAGGGTTGAAGTCCGGGGGCCCACGTACGGATACCTGGATCCACTGACCTCTGGGAAGTCTTTCAATCCACCTGGATCTCAGGTGGGGAGAAGGGAGGCAATTTGGGTCGACACAAATAGCTTCCTGGACCCAAAACCGCATGAGTACACGGACACGCACACAGACACTCATGGACTCTGACACGAACCAAAGGTTCGTGTCAGATAATAAGAAGCGAGGATAGGTTGGTTAGGTTAGGTTGGTTAGGTTATGTTGGTTAGGTTGGTTGGTTAGGTTGGTTAGGTTGGTTGGTTAAGTTGGTTGGTTGGTTCGGTTGGTTCGTTAGGTTGGTTAGGTTGGTTGGTTAGGTTGGTTGGTTAGGTTGGTTAGGTTGGTTGGTTGGTTAGGTTAGGTTGGTTAGGTTGGTTGGTTAGGTTAGGTTGGTTGGTTAGGTAGGTTGGTTAGGTTGGTTGGTTAGGATGGTTAGGTTGGTTGGTTAGGCTGGTTGGTTGGTTAGGTTGGTTAGTTAGGCTGGTTGGCTAGGTTAGGTTGGTTAGTTTGGTTGGTTAGGTTTGTTGGTTAGGTGAGATTGCTTAGGTTGGTTGATTAGGTTGGTTGATTTGGTTGGTTGATTTTGTTGGTTGGTTAGGTTAGGTAGCTTAGGTTGGTTGACTAGGTTGGTTAGGTTGGTTGGTTTGGTTGGTTGGTTAGGTGGGTTAGGTTAGGTGGGTTGTTTGGTTAGTTTGGTTGGTTAGGTGGGAAAATTAGGTTATGTTGGTTGGTTAGGTTAGGTTGCTTAGGTTGGTTGATTAGGTTGCTTAGGTTGGTTGATTAGGTTGGTTATGTTAGTTGGTTAGGTTAGGTTGCTTAGGTTGGTTGATTAGGTTGGTTAGGTTGGTTGGTAAGGTTGGTAAGGTTGGTTAGAATTAGAATTGAGGTTAGAATTTTAGGTTAGAACAAACATAAATATGGTTTAATAAGCAATTTAGATAATATGTATGCTTAGGTTGGTTAAGTTGGGTTGGTTAGGCTATGTTGGTAAAGTACAGTTAAGGTTGGTTATTTTGTAGTTGACTGTGTAAGGTAATATTTGTATTATTCCACTGACTGATATATATATATATATATATATATATATATATATATATATATATATATATATATATATATATATATATATATATATATATATTATATATATATTTCGTTAGGTTAGGTTGGTTTAGGCTAGGAAATAGGCTACGTTTGTAAAAATAGCAATAGTAAAAATTAAAAAAAATGAATAAAGTATAAATAAATTATAATTTATTTAAAAAACAATAAAATTATGAAGAGAAAAAAATAGCTTTAATTTTAGGTAACGTTTCTTATCACCGAATGCCTCTGTTCACCTAGCAGTAAATAGGTATCCAGGAGTTGGTTAGGTTAGGTTAGTTTTGGCTAGGAAATAAGCTAGGTTTGGAGGGTTAGGTTAGGTTATTTTTGGCTAGGAAATAGGCTAGGTTTGTAGAAATAGGGCAGTAATTGTAGGTAGCGTTTCCTATCACCGAATGCCTCTATTCACCTAGCAGTAAATAGGTATCCAGAAGTTAGTTAGATAAGTTAGTTTAGATAAGGTTAGGTTAGGTTAAATTAGGTTAGGTTAGGTTAGATTAGGTTAGGTTAGTTATTGCTGGGAAATAGGCTAGGTTTGTAGAAATAAAAATAGGGTAGCAACTGTTGGTAGCAATTCCTATCACCGAATGCCTCTGTTCACCTAGCAGTAAATAGGTATGTAGGAGTTAGTTAGAATAGGTTAGGTTAGGTTAGATTAGGTTAGATTTGTTTTGGCTAGGAAATAGGCTAGGTTTGTAGAAATAGAAAAAGGGCTGTAATTGTTGGTAACGTTTCCTATCACCGAATGCCTCTGTTCACCTAGTAGTAAGTAAGTATCCAGGAGTTAGTTAGGTTAGATTGGGTTAGATTAGTTTAGGCTAGGAAAGGCTAGCTTTGTAAAAATTGAAATAGGGCTGTAATTGTTGGTAGCGTTTCCTATCACCGAGTGCCTCTGTTCACCTAGCAGTAAGTAAGTATCCAGGAGTTAGTTAGTTTAGGTTAGGTTAGATTAGGTTACGTTAGTTTTGGCTAAGAAATAGGCTAGGTTTGTAGAAAAAGAAATAGGGCTTTAATTGTTGGTAGCGTTTCCTATCACCGAATTCCTCTGTTCACCTAGCAGTAAATAGGTATCCAGGAGTTAGTTAGGTTAGGTTAGGTCAGATTAGGTTAGGTTGGTTTAGGTCTAGGTTTGTAGAAATAGGGCTGTAATTGTTGGTAGTGTTTCCTATGACCGAATGCCTCTGTTCACCTAGCAGTAAATAGGTATCCAGGAGTTAGTTAGGTTAGGTTAGATTGGGTTAGGTTAGTTAAGGCTAGGAAATAGGCTAGGTTTGTAGAAATAAAAAAGGGTTCTAATTGTTGGTAGAGTTTCCTATCACCGATTGCCTCTGTTTACCTAGCAGTTAATAGGTATCCAAGAGTTAGTTAGGTTAGGTTAGGTTAGGTTAGATTAGCTTAGGTTAGGTTAGATTAGGTTAGATTAGGTTAGGTTTGATTAAATTAGGTTGGTTTAGGCTAGGTTTGTAGAAATGAGGCTGTAATTGTTGGTAGCGTTTCCTATCACCGAATGCCTGTGTTCACCTAGCAGTAAATAGGTATCCAGGAGTTACTAATTAAGCTAGCTACTTGGGCATGGTGAGTGAGTGAGGGTTAGTTAGTCAGTCACTAGTTGGACCTTGTGGGTGGTGGGTGTTGGAGACCACTATAAGCCTAACATGTATAAAGTGCCTGTCTGCCTGTCCCCCGACTCAATGATGTTACATGTATTGACTAAATGAAGCCTAAGAGAGCATAGCCAAGGCCTAAGATGAGTTATTTGTCAGCAGCAGCAGCAACTTGTGCGAGATCAGTGGCAGCGGCGATTCCATCCTTTTATATTTTGGAGCAACAGTAGTAGTAGTAGTAGAATTAGTAGTAGTCCATTTGTTGTTGGTTAATTTGACTAAATAGTTGCAATAAGTGCTATCATTAATGGAGAATTGGCTGCTATGTGTGAGTATCCTCCGCCTACCTGCCCGCCCGCCGCAGTTACCATTATCTTGTCTCACTCACTCACATGTGATTAGTTACTACTTGTATACAATAGCAACGGCCATATTACCTACAGATTAGTTTAGGCTAGGAAATAGGCTAGGTTTGTAGAAATTGAAATAGGGCTGTAATTGTTGGTAGCGTTTCCTATCACCGAGTGCCTCTGTTCACCTAGCAGTAAGTAAGTATCCAAAAGTTAGTTAGTTTAGGTTAGGTTAGATTAGGTTACGTTAGTTTTGGCTAAGAAATAGGCTAGGTTTGTAGAAAAAGAAATAGGGCTTTAATTGTTGGTAGCGTTTCCTATCACCGAATTCCTCTGTTCACCTAGCAGTAAATAGGTATCCAGGAGTTAGTTAGGTTAGGTTAGGTTAGATTAGGTTAGGTTGGTTTAGGCCTAGGTTTGTAGAAATAGGGCTGTAATTGTTGGTAGTGTTTCCTATGACCGAATGCCTCTGTTCACCTAGCAGTAAATAGGTATCCAGGAGTTAGTTAGGTTAGGTTAGATTGGGTTAGGTTAGTTAAGGCTAGGAAATAGGCTAGGTTTGTAGAAATAAAAAAGGGTTCTAATTGTTGGTAGAGTTTCCTATTACCGATTGCCTCTGTTTACCTAGCAGTTAATAGGTATCCAAGAGTTAGTTAGGTTAGGTTAGGTTAGGTTAGATTAGCTTAGGTTAGGTTAGATTAGGTTAGATTAGGTTAGGTTAGATTAAATTAGGTTGGTTTAGGCTAGGTTTGTAGAAATGAGGCTGTAATTGTTGGTAGCGTTTCCTATCACCGAATGCCTGTGTTCACCTAGCAGTAAATAGGTATCCAGGAGTTACTAATTAAGCTAGCTACTTGGGGCATGGTGAGTGAGTGAGGGTTAGTTAGTCAGTCACTAGTTGGACCTTGTGGGGTGGTGGGTGTTGGAGACCACTATAAGCCTAACATGTATAAAGTGCCTGTCTGCCTGTCCCCCGACTCAATGATGTTACATGTATTGACTAAATGAAGCCTAAGAGAGCATAGCCAAGGCCTAAGATGAGTTTTTTGTCAGCAGCAGCAGCAACTTGTGCGAGATCAGTGGCAGCGGCGGCATCCCATCCTTTTCTATTTTGGAGCAACAGTAGTAGTAGTAGTAAATTAGTAGTAGTCCATTTGTTGTTGGTTAATTTGACTAAATAGTTGCAATAAGTGCTATCATTAATGGAGAATTGGCTGCTATGTGTGAGTATCCTCCGCCTACCTGCCCGCCCGCCGCAGTTACCATTATCTTGTCTCACTCACTCACATGTGATTAGTTACTACTTGTATACAATAGCAACGGCCATATTACCTACCTATCACCTTGAGAACACTGCGTCTCGTCCCATACATCAGTCAGGTTAAGCACCGTTGACTTTGGTTAGTACTTGGATGGGTGTCCTGCCTGGGAACACCAACTGCTGCTGATGGTATACATATTTGGGCAGTCTCCGTGGGTCAGTGTGTGTGTGTGTGTGTACAAGAATGTCGCACATGGAAATGTGTACATGCCATTTTAATAATAGTTTACCATCCATGAAGAAAACGTCTACCTATTTCTCATTCCATTGTCTCTCTCTGCCGGCCGGCCTACCTACCTGCTAAAACTTGTCCACTCAATATGCTGTTGAATATCTATCTCCAGTGATCACTTACCCTTAATTCCTACATTATTAACCAAATGATCTCATTAACAAATCTCTACACAAATCAACCACCTACCTTCCTGCTAACATCAATCACAACAACTAATACACTCAACTCAGTCCCAAACACTTTTCTTATTCCTTCCTCAACACCTCGCCCTATATAACCTATCTTACAAAATTAAATTTAAATACCTAACTGCCAACCCATCCCCCATCCCTTCCCTCCCCTCCCCCCCCCAACCACACTTCCCTCTGTAGCTCCTCCGGACCCCTCCATACCCCAATGACCCCTCCCAAACCAAAACTCTCCACCCCATACAATAGAGGCCGCCGTACCCCTACCCCTCATACCACCCCCACAATTACCCCACAATCCCCATCCCCTGCCCAACACAGAAAATTGCGGCCACAACGCTATATTTAACCAGCTAAAACTTTCGTTCCTTCGCCCATGTACTATTTATTCTTGAAATAAAACAAGGAAAACACAAACTGGATTTTCCTTTCGTAGTAAAACATATATTTTGCAGAACGAGGCCTAAAATAGCACATATTAGATATTGGGTTACTTGTTTACCATTCACAAACTCTTTTGGAAACACCACACTAATTATTAATTAATACATACTTTTAAACACACACACACACACATGTCAGTTAGCCTAAATTCTCCAACATTCATTCATAAAACCGCCTGTCAGGACTGCAACCTCATCAAACAAAGCTGTCAGGTATTTCTAACTGACAACACAAGATAACAACTTCACATATCAATCATTGCAACTGTTGATCAAAAGATACTAACTAACCTTGCTATGAGATATAAATACAAGTGAAAAATTTGATCCTGAAGGCAACTCCAGCGTGGCCTAGTCAGATAGAACATATTCTTAATCTGGATAGACCTGCATTCGAGCCTGTCGGAACAGTTGCAAGTACAGGGCACAGATTTCTCTGTGTGTCCCCTCATGTAGGAGCATCAGTTTCGATAGACTCTCTGGATAGCCGAAGAGTGATTGACTGACCCCTTAGAATGTGGGGAAGGGTTGAAGTCCGGGGCCCACGTACGGATACCTGGATCCACTGACCTCTAGGGAGTCTTTCAATCCACCTGGATTTCAGGTGGGGAGAAGGGAGGCAATTTGGGTCGACACAAATAGCTTCCTGGACCCAAAACCGCATGAGTACACGGACACGCACACAGACACTCATGGACTCTGACACGAACCAAAGGTTCGTGTCAGATAATAAGAAGCGAGAATAGGTTGGTTAGGTTAGGTTGGTTAGGTTAGGTTGGTTAGGTTGGTTGGTTAGGTTGGTTAGGTTGGTTGGTTAAGTTGGTTGGTTGGTTAGGTTGGTTCGTTAGGTTGGTTAGGTTGGTTGGTTAGGTTGGTTGGTTAGGTTGGTTAGGTTGGTTGGTTGGTTAGGTTAGGTTGGTTAGGTTGGTTGGTTAGGTTAGGTTGGTTGGTTAGGTAGGTTGGTTAGGTTGGCTGGTTAGGATGGTTAGGTTGGTTGGTTAGGCTGGTTGGTTGGTTAGGTTGGTTAGTTAGGCTGGTTGGTTAGGTTAGGTTGGTTAGTTTGGTTGGTTAGGTTTGTTGGTTAGGTGATTGCTTAGGTTGGTTGATTAGGTTGGTTGATTTGGTTGGTTGATTTTGTTGGTTGGTTAGGTTAGGTAGCTTAGGTTGGTTGACTAGGTTGGTTAGGTTGGTTGGTTTGGTTGGTTGGTTAGGTGGGTTAGGTTAGGTGGGTTGTTTGCTTAGGTTGGTTGGTTAGGTGGGATAATTAGGTTAGGTTGGTTGGTTAGGTTAGGTTGCTTAGGTTGGTTGATTAGGTTGGTTAGGTTGGTTGGTTAGGTTGGTTGGTTAGGTTAGGTTGCTTAGGTTGGTTGATTAGGTTGGTTAGGTTGGTTGGTAAGGTTGGTTAGGTTGGTTAGAATTAGAATTTGAGGTTAGAATTTTAGGTTAGAACAAACATAAGTATGGTTTAATAAGCAATTTAGATAATATGTACGCTTAGGTTGGTTAAGTTGGGTTGGTTAGGGTATGTTGGTAAGGTACAGTTAAGGTTGGTTATTTTGTAGTTGACTGTGTAAGGCAATATTTGTATTATTCCACTGACTGATATATATATATATATATATATATATATATATATATATATATTTATATATATATATATATATATATATATATATATATATATATATATATATATTTCGGTTAGGTTAGGTTGGTTTAGGCTAGGAAATAGGCTACGTTTGTAAAAATAGCAATAGGTAAAAAATAAAAAAATGAATAAAGTATAAATAAATTATAATTTATTTAAAAACAATAAAATATGAAGAGAAAAAATAGCTTTAATTTTAGGTAACGTTCTTATCACCGAATGCCTCTGTTCACCTATCAGTAAATAGGTATCCAGGAGTTGGTTAGGTTAGGTTAGTTTTGGCTAGGAAATAAGCTACGTTTGGAGGGTTAGGTTAGGTTATTTTTGGCTAGGAAATAGGCTAGGTTTGTAGAAATAGGGCAGTAATTGTAGGTAGCGTTTCCTATCACCGAATGCCTCTATTCACCTAGCAGTAAATAGGTATCCAGAAGTTAGTTAGTTAGTTAGTTTAGATAAGGTTAGGTTAGGTTAAATTAGTTAGGTTAGGTTAGATTAGGTTAGGTTAGTTATTGCTGGGAAATAGGCTAGGTTTGTAGAAATAAAAATAGGGTTGTAACTGTTGGTAGCAATTCTTATCACCGAATGCCTCTGTTCACCTAGCAGTAAATAGGTATGTAGGAGTTAGTTAGGATAGGTTAGGTTAGGTTAGATTAGGTTAGATTTGTTTTGGCTAGGAAATAGGCTAGGTTTGTAGAAATAGAAAAAGGGCTGTAATTGTTGGTAACGTTTCCTATCACCGAATGCCTCTGTTCACCTAGTAGTAAGTAAGTATCCAGGAGTTAGTTAGGTTAGATTGGGTTAGATTAGTTTAGGCTAGGAAATAGGCTAGGTTTGTAGAAATTGAAATAGGGCTGTAATTGTTGGTAGCGTTTCCTATCACCGAGTGCCTCTGTTCACCTAGCAGTAAGTAAGTATCCAAAAGTTAGTTAGTTTAGGTTAGGTTAGATTAGGTTACGTTAGTTTTGGCTAAGAAATAGGCTAGGTTTGTAGAAAAAGAAATAGGGCTTTAATTGTTGGTAGCGTTTCCTATCACCGAATTCCTCTGTTCACCTAGCAGTAAATAGGTATCCAGGAGTTAGTTAGGTTAGGTTAGGTTAGATTAGGTTAGGTTGGTTTAGGCCTAGGTTTGTAGAAATAGGGCTGTAATTGTTGGTAGTGTTTCCTATGACCGAATGCCTCTGTTCACCTAGCAGTAAATAGGTATCCAGGAGTTAGTTAGGTTAGGTTAGATTGGGTTAGGTTAGTTAAGGCTAGGAAATAGGCTAGGTTTGTAGAAATAAAAAAAGGGTTCTAATTGTTGGTAGAGTTTCCTATTACCGATTGCCTCTGTTTACCTAGCAGTTAATAGGTATCCAAGAGTTAGTTAGGTTAGGTTAGGTTAGGTTAGATTAGCTTAGGTTAGGTTAGATTAGGTTAGATTAGGTTAGGTTAGATTAAATTAGGTTGGTTTAGGCTAGGTTTGTAGAAATGAGGCTGTAATTGTTGGTAGCGTTTCCTATCACCGAATGCCTGTGTTCACCTAGCAGTAAATAGGTATCCAGGAGTTACTAATTAAGCTAGCTACTTGGGGCATGGTGAGTGAGTGAGGGTTAGTTAGTCAGTCACTAGTTGGACCTTGTGGGGTGGTGGGTGTTGGAGACCACTATAAGCCTAACATGTATAAAGTGCCTGTCTGCCTGTCCCCCGACTCAATGATGTTACATGTATTGACTAAATGAAGCCTAAGAGAGCATAGCCAAGGCCTAAGATGAGTTTTTGTCAGCAGCAGCAGCAACTTGTGCGAGATCAGTGGCAGCGGCGGCATCCCATCCTTTTCTATTTTGGAGCAACAGTAGTAGTAGTAGTAAATTAGTAGTAGTCCATTTGTTGTTGGTTAATTTGACTAAATAGTTGCAATAAGTGCTATCATTAATGGAGAATTGGCTGCTATGTGTGAGTATCCTCCGCCTACCTGCCCGCCCGCCGCAGTTACCATTATCTTGTCTCACTCACTCACATGTGATTAGTTACTACTTGTATACAATAGCAACGGCCATATTACCTACCTATCACCTTGAGAACACTGCGTCTCGTCCCATACATCAGTCAGGTTAAGCACCGTTGACTTTGGTTAGTACTTGGATGGGTGTCCTGCCTGGGAACACCAACTGCTGCTGATGGTATACATATTTGGGCAGTCTCCGTGGGTCAGTGTGTGTGTGTGTGTACAAGAATGTCGCACATGGAAATGTGTACATGCCATTTTAATAATAGTTTACCATCCATGAAGAAAACGTCTACCTATTTCTCATTCCATTGTCTCTCTCTGCCGGCCGGCCTACCTACCTGCTAAAACTTGTCCACTCAATATGCTGTTGAATATCTATCTCCAGTGATCACTTACCCTTAATTCCTACATTATTAACCAAATGATCTCATTAACAAATCTCTACACAAATCAACCACCTACCTTCCTGCTAACATCAATCACAACAACTAATACACTCAACTCAGTCCCAAACACTTTTCTTATTCCTTCCTCAACACCTCGCCCTATATAACCTATCTTACAAAATTAAATTTAAATACCTAACTGCCAACCCATCCCCCATCCCTTCCCTCCCCCCCCCCCCAACCACACTTCCCTCTGTAGCTCCTCCGGACCCCTCCATACCCCAATGACCCCTCCCAAACCAAAACTCTCCCCCCATACAATAGAGGCCGCCGTACCCCTACCCCTCATACCACCCCCACAATTACCCCACAATCCCCATCCCCTGCCCAACACAGAAAATTGCGGCCACAACGCTATATTTAACCAGCTAAAACTTTCGTTCCTTCGCCCATGTACTATTTATTCTTGAAATAAAACAAGGAAAAACACAAACTGGATTTTCCTTTCGTAGTAAAACATATATTTTGCAGAACGAGGCCTAAAATAGCACATATTAGATATTGGGTTACTTGTTTACCATTCACAAACTCTTTTGGAAACACCACACTAATTATTAATTAATACATACTTTTAAACACACACACACACATGTCAGTTAGCCTAAATTCTCCAACATTCATTCATAAAACCGCCTGTCAGGACTGCAACCTCATCAAACAAAGCTGTCAGGTATTTCTAACTGACAACACAAGATAACAACTTCACATATCAATCATTGCAACTGTTGATCAAAAGATACTAACTAACCTTGCTATGAGATATAAATACAAGTGAAAAATTTGATCCTGAAGGCAACTCCAGCGTGGCCTAGTCAGATAGAACATATTCTTAATCTGGATAGACCTGCATTCGAGCCTGTCGGAACAGTTGCAAGTACAGGGCACAGATTTCTCTGTGTGTCCCCTCATGTAGGAGCATCAGTTTCGATAGACTCTCTGGATAGCCGAAGAGTGATTGACTGACCCCTTAGAATGTGGGGAAGGGTTGAAGTCCGGGGCCCACGTACGGATACCTGGATCCACTGACCTCTAGGAGTCTTTCAATCCACCTGGATTTCAGGTGGGGAGAAGGGAGGCAATTTGGGTCGACACAAATAGCTTCCTGGACCCAAAACCGCATGAGTACACGGACACGCACACAGACACTCATGGACTCTGACACGAACCAAAGGTTCGTGTCAGATAATAAGAAGCGAGAATAGGTTGGTTAGGTTAGGTTGGTTAGGTTAGTTGGTTAGGTTGGTTGGTTAGGTTGGTTGGTTGGTTAAGTTGGTTGGTTGGTTAGGTTGGTTCGTTAGGTTGGTTAGGTTGGTTGGTTAGGTTGGTTGGTTAGGTTGGTTAGGTTGGTTGGTTGGTTAGGTTAGGTTAGTTGGTTGGTTAGGTTGGTTGGTTGGTTAGGTTGGTTGGTTGGTTAGGTGGTTAGGTTGGTGGTTAGGATGGTTAGGTTGGTTGGTTAGGCTGGTTGGTTGGTTAGGTTGGTTAGTTAGGCTGGTTGGTTAGGTTAGGTTGGTTAGTTTGGTTGGTTAGGTTTGTTGGTTAGGTTAGATTGCTTAGGTTGGTTGATTAGGTTGGTTGATTTGGTTGGTTGATTTTGTTGGTTGGTTAGGTTAGGTAGCTTAGGTTGGTTGACTAGGTTGGTTAGGTTGGTTGGTTTGGTTGGTTGGTTAGGTGGGTTAGGTTAGGTGGGTTGTTTGGTTAGGTTGGTTGGTTAGGTGGGATAATTAGGTTAGGTTGGTTGGTTAGGTTAGGTTGCTTAGGTTGGTTGATTAGGTTGCTTAGGTTGGTTGATTAGGTTGGTTAGTTAGTTGTTAGGTTAGTTGCTTAGGTTGGTTGATTAGGTTGGTTAGGTTGGTTGGTAAGGTTGGTTAGGTTGGTTAGAATTAGAATTTGAGGTTAGAATTTTAGGTTAGAACAAACATAAGTATGGTTTAATAAGCAATTTAGATAATATGTACGCTTAGGTTGGTTAAGTTGGGTTGGTTAGGGTATGTTGGTAAGGTACAGTTAAGGTTGGTTATTTTGTAGTTGACTGTGTAAGGCAATATTTGTATTATTCCACTGACTGATATATATATATATATATATATATATATATATATATATATATATATATATATATATATATATATATATATATATATATATATATATATATATATATATATATATTTCGGTTAGGTTAGGTTGGTTTAGGCTAGGAAATAGGCTACGTTTGTAAAAATAGCAATAGGTAAAAAATAAAAAAATGAATAAAGTATAAATAAATTATAATTTATTTAAAAACAATAAAATATGAAGAGAAAAAAATAGCTTTAATTTTAGGTAACGTATCTTATCACCGAATGCCTCTGTTCACCTATCAGTAAATAGGTATCCAGGAGTTGGTTAGGTTAGGTTAGTTTTGGCTAGGAAATAAGCTACGTTTGGAGGGTTAGGTTAGGTTATTTTTGGCTAGGAAATAGGCTAGGTTTGTAGAAATAGGGCAGTAATTGTAGGTAGCGTTTCCTATCACCGAATGCCTCTATTCACCTAGCAGTAAATAGGTATCCAGAAGTTAGTTAGTTAGTTAGTTTAGATAAGGTTAGGTTAGGTTAAATTAGTTAGGTTAGGTTAGATTAGGTTAGGTTAGTTATTGCTGGGAAATAGGCTAGGTTTGTAGAAATAAAAATAGGGTGTAACTGTTGGTAGCAATTCTTATCACCGAATGCCTCTGTTCACCTAGCAGTAAATAGGTATGTAGGAGTTAGTTAGGATAGGTTAGGTTAGGTTAGATTAGGTTAGATTTGTTTTGGCTAGGAAATAGGCTAGGTTTGTAGAAATAGAAAAAGGGCTGTAATTGTTGGTAACGTTTCCTATCACCGAATGCCTCTGTTCACCTAGTAGTAAGTAAGTATCCAGGAGTTAGTTAGGTTAGATTGGTTAGATTAGTTTAGGCTAGGAAATAGGCTAGGTTTGTAGAAATTGAAATAGGGCTGTAATTGTTGGTAGCGTTTCCTATCACCGAGTGCCTCTGTTCACCTAGCAGTAAGTAAGTATCCAAAAGTTAGTTAGTTTAGGTTAGGTTAGATTAGGTTACGTTAGTTTTGGCTAAGAAATAGGCTAGGTTTGTAGAAAAAGAAATAGGGCTTTAATTGTTGGTAGCGTTTCCTATCACCGAATTCCTCTGTTCACCTAGCAGTAAATAGGTATCCAGGAGTTAGTTAGGTTAGGTTAGGTTAGATTAGGTTAGGTTGGTTTAGGCCTAGGTTTGTAGAAATAGGGCTGTAATTGTTGGTAGTGTTTCCTATGACCGAATGCCTCTGTTCACCTAGCAGTAAATAGGTATCCAGGAGTTAGTTAGGTTAGGTTAGATTGGGTTAGGTTAGTTAAGGCTAGGAAATAGGCTAGGTTTGTAGAAATAAAAAAAGGGTTCTAATTGTTGGTAGAGTTTCCTATTACCGATTGCCTCTGTTTACCTAGCAGTTAATAGGTATCCAAGAGTTAGTTAGGTTAGGTTAGGTTAGGTTAGATTAGCTTAGGTTAGGTTAGATTAGGTTAGATTAGGTTAGGTTAGATTAAATTAGGTTGGTTTAGGCTAGGTTTGTAGAAATGAGGCTGTAATTGTTGGTAGCGTTTCCTATCACCGAATGCCTGTGTTCACCTAGCAGTAAATAGGTATCCAGGAGTTACTAATTAAGCTAGCTACTTGGGGCATGGTGAGTGAGTGAGGGTTAGTTAGTCAGTCACTAGTTGGACCTTGTGGGGTGGTGGGTGTTGGAGACCACTATAAGCCTAACATGTATAAAGTGCCTGTCTGCCTGTCCCCCGACTCAATGATGTTACATGTATTGACTAAATGAAGCCTAAGAGAGCATAGCCAAGGCCTAAGATGAGTTTTTTGTCAGCAGCAGCAGCAACTTGTGCGAGATCAGTGGCAGCGGCGGCATCCCATCCTTTTCTATTTTGGAGCAACAGTAGTAGTAGTAGTAAATTAGTAGTAGTCCATTTGTTGTTGGTTAATTTGACTAAATAGTTGCAATAAGTGCTATCATTAATGGAGAATTGGCTGCTATGTGTGAGTATCCTCCGCCTACCTGCCCGCCCGCCGCAGTTACCATTATCTTGTCTCACTCACTCACATGTGATTAGTTACTACTTGTATACAATAGCAACGGCCATATTACCTACCTATCACCTTGAGAACACTGCGTCTCGTCCCATACATCAGTCAGGTTAAGCACCGTTGACTTTGGTTAGTACTTGGATGGGTGTCCTGCCTGGGAACACCAACTGCTGCTGATGGTATACATATTTGGGCAGTCTCCGTGGGTCAGTGTGTGTGTGTGTGTGTACAAGAATGTCGCACATGGAAATGTGTACATGCCATTTTAATAATAGTTTACCATCCATGAAGAAAACGTCTACCTATTTCTCATTCCATTGTCTCTCTCTGCCGGCCGGCCTACCTACCTGCTAAAACTTGTCCACTCAATATGCTGTTGAATATCTATCTCCAGTGATCACTTACCCTTAATTCCTACATTATTAACCAAATGATCTCATTAACAAATCTCTACACAAATCAACCACCTACCTTCCTGCTAACATCAATCACAACAACTAATACACTCAACTCAGTCCCAAACACTTTTCTTATTCCTTCCTCAACACCTCGCCCTATATAACCTATCTTACAAAATTAAATTTAAATACCTAACTGCCAACCCATCCCCCATCCCTTCCCTCCCCCCCCCCCCCAACCACACTTCCCTCTGTAGCTCCTCCGGACCCCTCCATACCCCAATGACCCCTCCCAAACCAAAACTCTCCACCCCATACAATAGAGGCCGCCGTACCCCTACCCCTCATACCACCCCCACAATTACCCCACAATCCCCATCCCCTGCCCAACACAGAAAATTGCGGCCACAACGCTATATTTAACCAGCTAAAACTTTCGTTCCTTCGCCCATGTACTATTTATTCTTGAAATAAAACAAGGAAAAACACAAACTGGATTTTCCTTTCGTAGTAAAACATATATTTTGCAGAACGAGGCCTAAAATAGCACATATTAGATATTGGGTTACTTGTTTACCATTCACAAACTCTTTTGGAAACACCACACTAATTATTAATTAATACATACTTTTAAACACACACACACACACATGTCAGTTAGCCTAAATTCTCCAACATTCATTCATAAAACCGCCTGTCAGGACTGCAACCTCATCAAACAAAGCTGTCAGGTATTTCTAACTGACAACACAAGATAACAACTTCACATATCAATCATTGCAACTGTTGATCAAAAGATACTAACTAACCTTGCTATGAGATATAAATACAAGTGAAAAATTTGATCCTGAAGGCAACTCCAGCGTGGCCTAGTCAGATAGAACATATTCTTAATCTGGATAGACCTGCATTCGAGCCTGTCGGAACAGTTGCAAGTACAGGGCACAGATTTCTCTGTGTGTCCCCTCATGTAGGAGCATCAGTTTCGATAGACTCTCTGGATAGCCGAAGAGTGATTGACTGACCCCTTAGAATGTGGGGAAGGGTTGAAGTCCGGGGGCCCACGTACGGATACCTGGATCCACTGACCTCTAGGAGGTCTTTCAATCCACCTGGATTTCAGGTGGGGAGAAGGGAGGCAATTTGGGTCGACACAAATAGCTTCCTGGACCCAAAACCGCATGAGTACACGGACACGCACACAGACACTCATGGACTCTGACACGAACCAAAGGTTCGTGTCAGATAATAAGAAGCGAGAATAGGTTGGTTAGGTTAGGTTGGTTAGGTTAGTTGGTTAGGTTGGTTGGTTGGTTGGTTAGGTTGGTTGGTTAAGTTGGTTGGTTGGTTAGGTTGGTTCGTTAGGTTGGTTAGGTTGGTTAGGTTGGTTGGTTAGGTTGGTTGGTTAGGTTGGTTGGTTGGTTGGTTGGTTAGGTTAGGTTGGTTAGGTTGGTTGGTTAGGTTAGGTTGGTTGGTTAGGTAGGTTGGTTAGGTTGGCTGGTTAGGATGGTTAGGTTGGTTGGTTAGGCTGGTTGGTTGGTTAGGTTGGTTAGTTAGGCTGGTTGGTTTAGGTTAGGTTGGTTAGTTTGGTTGGTTAGGTTTGTTGGTTAGGTTAGATTGCTTAGGTTGGTTGATTAGGTTGGTTGATTTGGTTGGTTGATTTTGTTGGTTGGTTAGGTTAGGTAGCTTAGGTTGGTTGACTAGGTTGGTTAGGTTGGTTGGTTTGGTTGGTTGGTTAGGTGGGTTAGGTTAGGTGGGTTGTTTGGTTAGGTTGGTTGGTTAGGTGGGATAATTAGGTTGGTTGGTTGGTTAGGTTAGGTTGCTTAGGTTGGTTGATTAGGTTGCTTAGGTTGGTTGATTAGGTTGGTTAGTTAGTTGGTTAGGTTGCTTAGGTTGGTTGATTAGGTTGGTTAGGTTGGTTGGTAAGGTTGGTTAGGTTGGTTAGAATTAGAATTTGAGGTTAGAATTTTAGGTTAGAACAAACATAAGTATGGTTTAATAAGCAATTTAGATAATATGTACGCTTAGGTTGGTTAAGTTGGGTTGGTTAGGGTATGTTGGTAAGTACAGTTAAGGTTGGTTATTTTGTAGTTGACTGTGTAAGGCAATATTTGTATTATTCCACTGACTGATATATATATATATATATATATATATATATATATATATATATATATATATATATATATATATATATATATATATATATATATATATATATATATTTCGGTTAGGTTAGGTTGGTTTAGGCTAGGAAATAGGCTACGTTTGTAAAAATAGCAATAGGTAAAAAATAAAAAAATGAATAAAGTATAAATAAATTATAATTTATTTAAAAACAATAAAAATATGAAGAGAAAAAAATAGCTTTAATTTTAGGTAACGTATCTTATCACCGAATGCCTCTGTTCACCTATCAGTAAATAGGTATCCAGGAGTTGGTTAGGTTAGGTTAGTTTAGGCTAGGAAATAAGCTACGTTTGGAGGGTTAGGTTAGGTTATTTTTGGCTAGGAAATAGGCTAGGTTTGTAGAAATAGGGCAGTAATTGTAGGTAGCGTTTCCTATCACCGAATGCCTCTATTCACCTAGCAGTAAATAGGTATCCAGAAGTTAGTTAGTTAGGTTAGTTTAGATAAGGTTAGGTTAGGTTAAATTAAGTTAGGTTAGGTTAGATTAGGTTAGGTTAGTTATTGCTGGGAAATAGGCTAGGTTTGTAGAAATAAAAATAGGGTTGTAACTGTTGGTAGCAATTCTTATCACCGAATGCCTCTGTTCACCTAGCAGTAAATAGGTATGTAGGAGTTAGTTAGGATAGGTTAGGTTAGGTTAGATTAGGTTAGATTTGTTTTGGCTAGGAAATAGGCTAGGTTTGTAGAAATAGAAAAAGGGCTGTAATTGTTGGTAACGTTTCCTATCACCGAATGCCTCTGTTCACCTAGTAGTAAGTAAGTATCCAGGAGTTAGTTAGGTTAGATTGGTTAGATTAGTTTAGGCTAGGAAATAGGCTAGGTTTGTAGAAATTGAAATAGGGCTGTAATTGTTGGTAGCGTTTCCTATCACCGAGTGCCTCTGTTCACCTAGCAGTAAGTAAGTATCCAAAAGTTAGTTAGTTTAGGTTAGGTTAGATTAGGTTACGTTAGTTTTGGCTAAGAAATAGGCTAGGTTTGTAGAAAAAGAAATAGGGCTTTAATTGTTGGTAGCGTTTCCTATCACCGAATTTCCTCTGTTCACCTAGCAGTAAATAGGTATCCAGGAGTTAGTTAGGTTAGGTTAGGTTAGATTAGGTTAGGTTGGTTTAGGCCTAGGTTTGTAGAAATAGGGCTGTAATTGTTGGTAGTGTTTCCTATGACCGAATGCCTCTGTTCACCTAGCAGTAAATAGGTATCCAGGAGTTAGTTAGGTTAGGTTAGATTGGGTTAGGTTAGTTAAGGCTAGGAAATAGGCTAGGTTTGTAGAAATAAAAAAAGGGTTCTAATTGTTGGTAGAGTTTCCTATTACCGATTGCCTCTGTTTACCTAGCAGTTAATAGGTATCCAAGAGTTAGTTAGGTTAGGTTAGGTTAGGTTAGATTAGCTTAGGTTAGGTTAGATTAGGTTAGATTAGGTTAGGTTAGATTAAATTAGGTTGGTTTAGGCTAGGTTTGTAGAAATGAGGCTGTAATTGTTGGTAGCGTTTCCTATCACCGAATGCCTGTGTTCACCTAGCAGTAAATAGGTATCCAGGAGTTACTAATTAAGCTAGCTACTTGGGGCATGGTGAGTGAGTGAGGGTTAGTTAGTCAGTCACTAGTTGGACCTTGTGGGGTGGTGGGTGTTGGAGACCACTATAAGCCTAACATGTATAAAGTGCCTGTCTGCCTGTCCCCCGACTCAATGATGTTACATGTATTGACTAAATGAAGCCTAAGAGAGCATAGCCAAGGCCTAAGATGAGTTTTTTGTCAGCAGCAGCAGCAACTTGTGCGAGATCAGTGGCAGCGGCGGCATCCATCCTTTTCTATTTTGGAGCAACAGTAGTAGTAGTAGTAAATTAGTAGTAGTCCATTTGTTGTTGGTTAATTTGACTAAATAGTTGCAATAAGTGCTATCATTAATGGAGAATTGGCTGCTATGTGTGAGTATCCTCCGCCTACCTGCCCGCCCGCCGCAGTTACCATTATCTTGTCTCACTCACTCACATGTGATTAGTTACTACTTGTATACAATAGCAACGGCCATATTACCTACCTATCACCTTGAGAACACTGCGTCTCGTCCCATACATCAGTCAGGTTAAGCACCGTTGACTTTGGTTAGTACTTGGATGGGTGTCCTGCCTGGGAACACCAACTGCTGCTGATGGTATACATATTTGGGCAGTCTCCGTGGGTCAGTGTGTGTGTGTGTGTACAAGAATGTCGCACATGGAAATGTGTACATGCCATTTTAATAATAGTTTACCATCCATGAAGAAAACGTCTACCTATTTCTCATTCCATTGTCTCTCTCTGCCGGCCGGCCTACCTACCTGCTAAAACTTGTCCACTCAATATGCTGTTGAATATCTATCTCCAGTGATCACTTACCCTTAATTCCTACATTATTAACCAAATGATCTCATTAACAAATCTCTACACAAATCAACCACCTACCTTCCTGCTAACATCAATCACAACAACTAATACACTCAACTCAGTCCCAAACACTTTTCTTATTCCTTCCTCAACACCTCGCCCTATATAACCTATCTTACAAAATTAAATTTAAATACCTAACTGCCAACCCATCCCCCATCCCTTTCCCTCCCCTCCCCCCCCTCAACCACACTTCCCTCTGTAGCTCCTCCGGACCCCTCCATACCCCAATGACCCCTCCCAAACCAAAACTCTCCACCCCATACAATAGAGGCCGCCGTACCCCTACCCCTCATACCACCCCCACAATTACCCCACAATCCCCATCCCCTGCCCAACACAGAAAATTGCGGCCACAACGCTATATTTAACCAGCTAAAACTTTCGTTCCTTCGCCCATGTACTATTTATTCTTGAAATAAAACAAGGAAAAACACAAACTGGAGATTTTCCTTTCGTAGTAAAACATATATTTTGCAGAACGAGGCCTAAAATAGCACATATTAGATATTGGGTTACTTGTTTACCATTCACAAACTCTTTTGGAAACACCACACTAATTATTAATTAATACATACTTTTACACACACACACACACACATGTCAGTTAGCCTAAATTCTCCAACATTCATTCATAAAACCGCCTGTCAGGACTGCAACCTCATCAAACAAAGCTGTCAGGTATTTCTAACTGACAACACAAGATAACAACTTCACATATCAATCATTGCAACTGTTGATCAAAAGATACTAACTAACCTTGCTATGAGATATAAATACAAGTGAAAAATTTGATCCTGAAGGCAACTCCAGCGTGGCCTAGTCAGATAGAACATATTCTTAATCTGGATAGACCTGCATTCGAGCCTGTCGGAACAGTTGCAAGTACAGGGCACAGATTTCTCTGTGTGTCCCCTCATGTAGGAGCATCAGTTTCGATAGACTCTCTGGATAGCCGAAGAGTGATTGACTGACCCCTTAGAATGTGGGAAGGGTTGAAGTCCGGGGCCCACGTACGGATACCTGGATCCACTGACCTCTAGGAGGTCTTTCAATCCACCTGGATTTCAGGTGGGGAGAAGGGAGGCAATTTGGGTCGACACAAATAGCTTCCTGGACCCAAAACCGCATGAGTACACGGACACGCACACAGACACTCATGGACTCTGACACGAACCAAAGGTTCGTGTCAGATAATAAGAAGCGAGAATAGGTTGGTTAGGTTAGGTTGGTTAGGTTAGGTTGGTTAGGTTGGTTAGGTTGGTTGGTTAAGTTGGTTGGTTATGGTTGTTGGTTAGGTTGGTTGGTTAGGTTGGTTAGGTTGGTTGGTTATGGTTAGGTTGGTTGGTTAGGTTGGTTGGTTAGGTTGGTTAGGTTGTTGGTTGGTTAGGTTAGGTTGGTTGGTTAGGTTGGTTGGTTAGGTTAGGTGGTGGTTAGGTAGGTTGGTTAGGTTGGTTGGTTAGGATGGTTAGGTTGGTTGGTTAGGCTGGTTGGTTGGTTAGGTTGGTTAGTTAGGTGGTTGGTTAGTTAGGTTGGTTAGGTTTGTTGGTTAGGTTAGATTGCTTAGGTTGGTTGATTAGGTTGGTTGATTTGGTTGGTTGATTTTGTTGGTTGGTTAGGTTAGGTAGCTTAGGTTGGTTGACTAGGTTGGTTAGGTTGGTTGGTTTGGTTGGTTGGTTAGGTGGGTTAGGTTAGGTGGGTTGTTTGCTTAGGTTGGTTGGTTAGGTGGGATAATTAGGTTAGGTTGGTTGGTTAGGTTAGGTTGCTTAGGTTGGTTGATTAGGTTGCTTAGGTTGGTTGATTAGGTTGGTTAGTTGGTTGTTAGGTTAGGTTGCTTAGGTTGGTTGATTAGGTTGGTTAGGTTGGTTGGTAAGGTTGGTTAGAATTAGAATTTGAGGTTAGAATTTTAGGTTAGAACAAACATAAGTATGGTTTAATAAGCAATTTAGATAATATGTACGCTTAGGTTGGTTAAGTTGGGTTGGTTAGGGTATGTTGGTAAGGTACAGTTAAGGTTGGTTATTTTGTAGTTGACTGTGTAAGGCAATATTTGTATTATTCCACTGATGATATATATATATATATATATATATATATATATATATATATATATATATATATATATATATATATATATATATATATATATATATATATATATATATATATATATATATTTCGGTTAGGTTAGGTTGGTTTAGGCTAGGAAATAGGCTACGTTTGTAAAAATAGCAATAGGTAAAAAATAAAAAAATGAATAAAGTATAAATAAATTATAATTTATTTAAAAACAATAAAAATATGAAGAGAAAAAAATAGCTTTAATTTTAGGTAACGTATCTTATCACCGAATGCCTCTGTTCACCTATCAGTAAATAGGTATCCAGGAGTTGGTTAGGTTAGGTTAGTTTAGGCTAGGAAATAAGCTACGTTTGGAGGGTTAGGTTAGGTTATTTTTGGCTAGGAAATAGGCTAGGTTTGTAGAAATAGGGCAGTAATTGTAGGTAGCGTTTCCTATCACCGAATGCCTCTATTCACCTAGCAGTAAATAGGTATCCAGAAGTTAGTTAGTTAGGTTAGTTTAGATAAGGTTAGGTTAGGTTAAATTAAGTTAGGTTAGGTTAGATTAGGTTAGGTTAGTTATTGCTGGGAAATAGGCTAGGTTTGTAGAAATAAAAATAGGTTGTAACTGTTGGTAGCAATTCTTATCACCGAATGCCTCTGTTCACCTAGCAGTAAATAGGTATGTAGGAGTTAGTTAGGATAGGTTAGGTTAGGTTAGATTAGGTTAGATTTGTTTTGGCTAGGAAATAGGCTAGGTTTGTAGAAATAGAAAAAGGGCTGTAATTGTTGGTAACGTTTCCTATCACCGAATGCCTCTGTTCACCTAGTAGTAAGTAAGTATCCAGGAGTTAGTTAGGTTAGATTGGTTAGATTAGTTTAGGCTAGGAAATAGGCTAGGTTTGTAGAAATTGAAATAGGGCTGTAATTGTTGGTAGCGTTTCCTATCACCGAGTGCCTCTGTTCACCTAGCAGTAAGTAAGTATCCAAAAGTTAGTTAGTTTAGGTTAGGTTAGATTAGGTTACGTTAGTTTTGGCTAAGAAATAGGCTAGGTTTGTAGAAAAAGAAATAGGGCTTTAATTGTTGGTAGCGTTTCCTATCACCGAATTTCCTCTGTTCACCTAGCAGTAAATAGGTATCCAGGAGTTAGTTAGGTTAGGTTAGGTTAGATTAGGTTAGGTTGGTTTAGGCCTAGGTTTGTAGAAATAGGGCTGTAATTGTTGGTAGTGTTTCCTATGACCGAATGCCTCTGTTCACCTAGCAGTAAATAGGTATCCAGGAGTTAGTTAGGTTAGGTTAGATTGGGTTAGGTTAGTTAAGGCTAGGAAATAGGCTAGGTTTGTAGAAATAAAAAAAGGGTTCTAATTGTTGGTAGAGTTTCCTATTACCGATTGCCTCTGTTTACCTAGCAGTTAATAGGTATCCAAGAGTTAGTTAGGTTAGGTTAGGTTAGGTTAGATTAGCTTAGGTTAGGTTAGATTAGGTTAGATTAGGTTAGGTTAGATTAAATTAGGTTGGTTTAGGCTAGGTTTGTAGAAATGAGGCTGTAATTGTTGGTAGCGTTTCCTATCACCGAATGCCTGTGTTCACCTAGCAGTAAATAGGTATCCAGGAGTTACTAATTAAGCTAGCTACTTGGGGCATGGTGAGTGAGTGAGGGTTAGTTAGTCAGTCACTAGTTGGACCTTGTGGGGTGGTGGGTGTTGGAGACCACTATAAGCCTAACATGTATAAAGTGCCTGTCTGCCTGTCCCCCGACTCAATGATGTTACATGTATTGACTAAATGAAGCCTAAGAGAGCATAGCCAAGGCCTAAGATGAGTTTTTTGTCAGCAGCAGCAGCAACTTGTGCGAGATCAGTGGCAGCGGCGGCATCCCATCCTTTTCTATTTTGGAGCAACAGTAGTAGTAGTAGTAAATTAGTAGTAGTCCATTTGTTGTTGGTTAATTTGACTAAATAGTTGCAATAAGTGCTATCATTAATGGAGAATTGGCTGCTATGTGTGAGTATCCTCCGCCTACCTGCCCGCCCGCCGCAGTTACCATTATCTTGTCTCACTCACTCACATGTGATTAGTTACTACTTGTATACAATAGCAACGGCCATATTACCTACCTATCACCTTGAGAACACTGCGTCTCGTCCCATACATCAGTCAGGTTAAGCACCGTTGACTTTGGTTAGTACTTGGATGGGTGTCCTGCCTGGGAACACCAACTGCTGCTGATGGTATACATATTTGGGCAGTCTCCGTGGGTCAGTGTGTGTGTGTGTGTACAAGAATGTCGCACATGGAAATGTGTACATGCCATTTTAATAATAGTTTACCATCCATGAAGAAAACGTCTACCTATTTCTCATTCCATTGTCTCTCTCTGCCGGCCGGCCTACCTACCTGCTAAAACTTGTCCACTCAATATGCTGTTGAATATCTATCTCCAGTGATCACTTACCCTTAATTCCTACATTATTAACCAAATGATCTCATTAACAAATCTCTACACAAATCAACCACCTACCTTCCTGCTAACATCAATCACAACAACTAATACACTCAACTCAGTCCCAAACACTTTTCTTATTCCTTCCTCAACACCTCGCCCTATATAACCTATCTTACAAAATTAAATTTAAATACCTAACTGCCAACCCATCCCCCATCCCTTTCCCTCCCCTCCCCCCCCTCAACCACACTTCCCTCTGTAGCTCCTCCGGACCCCTCCATACCCCAATGACCCCTCCCAAACCAAAACTCTCCACCCCATACAATAGAGGCCGCCGTACCCCTACCCCTCATACCACCCCCACAATTACCCCACAATCCCCATCCCCTGCCCAACACAGAAAATTGCGGCCACAACGCTATATTTAACCAGCTAAAACTTTCGTTCCTTCGCCCATGTACTATTTATTCTTGAAATAAAACAAGGAAAAACACAAACTGGATTTTCCTTTCGTAGTAAAACATATATTTTGCAGAACGAGGCCTAAAATAGCACATATTAGATATTGGGTTACTTGTTTACCATTCACAAACTCTTTTGGAAACACCACACTAATTATTAATTAATACATACTTTTAAACACACACACACACACACATGTCAGTTAGCCTAAATTCTCCAACATTCATTCATAAAACCGCCTGTCAGGACTGCAACCTCATCAAACAAAGCTGTCAGGTATTTCTAACTGACAACACAAGATAACAACTTCACATATCAATCATTGCAACTGTTGATCAAAAGATACTAACTAACCTTGCTATGAGATATAAATACAAGTGAAAAATTTGATCCTGAAGGCAACTCCAGCGTGGCCTAGTCAGATAGAACATATTCTTAATCTGGATAGACCTGCATTCGAGCCTGTCGGAACAGTTGCAAGTACAGGGCACAGATTTCTCTGTGTGTCCCCTCATGTAGGAGCATCAGTTTCGATAGACTCTCTGGATAGCCGAAGAGTGATTGACTGACCCCTTAGAATGTGGGGAAGGGTTGAAGTCCGGGGGCCCACGTACGGATACCTGGATCCACTGACCTCTAGGAGGTCTTTCAATCCACCTGGATTTCAGGTGGGGAGAAGGGAGGCAATTTGGGTCGACACAAATAGCTTCCTGGACCCAAAACCGCATGAGTACACGGACACGCACACAGACACTCATGGACTCTGACACGAACCAAAGGTTCGTGTCAGATAATAAGAAGCGAGAATAGGTTGGTTAGGTTAGGTTGGTTAGGTTAGGTTGGTTAGGTTGGTTGGTTAGGTTGGTTGGTTAAGTTGGTTGGTTGGTTAGGTTGGTTCGTTAGGTTGGTTAGGTTGGTTGGTTAGGTTGGTTGGTTAGGTTGGTTAGGTTGGTTGGTGGTTAGGTTAGGTTGGTTGGTTAGGTTGGTTGGTTAGGTTAGGTTGGTTGGTTAGGTTGGTTGGTTAGGATGGTTAGGTTGGTTGGTTAGGCTGGTTGGTTGGTTAGGTTGGTTAGTTAGGCTGGTTGGTTAGGTTAGGTTGGTTAGTTTGGTTGGTTAGGTTTGTTGGTTAGGTTAGATTGCTTAGGTTGGTTGATTAGGTTGGTTGATTTGGTTGGTTGATTTTGTTGGTTGGTTAGGTTAGGTAGCTTAGGTTGGTTGACTAGGTTGGTTAGGTTGGTTGGTTTGGTTGGTTGGTTAGGTGGGTTAGGTTAGGTGGGTTGTTTGCTTAGGTTGGTTGGTTAGGTGGGATAATTAGGTTAGGTTGGTTGGTTAGGTTAGGTTGCTTAGGTTGGTTGATTAGGTTGCTTAGGTTGGTTGATTAGGTTGGTTATGGTTGGTAGGTTAGGTTGCTTAGGTTGGTTGATTAGGTTGGTTAGGTTGGTTGGTAAGTTGGTTAGGTTGGTTAGAATTAGAATTTGAGGTTAGAATTTTAGGTTAGAACAAACATAAGTATGGTTTAATAAGCAATTTAGATAATATGTACGCTTAGGTTGGTTAAGTTGGGTTGGTTAGGGTATGTTGGTAAGGTACAGTTAAGGTTGGTTATTTTGTAGTTGACTGTGTAAGGCAATATTTGTATTATTCCACTGACTGATATATATATATATATATATATATATATATATATATATATATATATATATATATATATATATATATATATATATATATATATATATATATATATTTCGGTTAGGTTAGGTTGGTTTAGGCTAGGAAATAGGCTACGTTTGTAAAAATAGCAATAGGTAAAAAATAAAAAAATGAATAAAGTATAAATAAATTATAATTTATTTAAAAACAATAAAATATGAAGAGAAAAAAATAGCTTTAATTTTAGGTAACGTATCTTATCACCGAATGCCTCTGTTCACCTATCAGTAAATAGGTATCCAGGAGTTGGTTAGGTTAGGTTAGTTTAGGCTAGGAAATAAGCTACGTTTGGAGGGTTAGGTTAGGTTATTTTTGGCTAGGAAATAGGCTAGGTTTGTAGAAATAGGGCAGTAATTGTAGGTAGCGTTTCCTATCACCGAATGCCTCTATTCACCTAGCAGTAAATAGGTATCCAGAAGTTAGTTAGTTAGGTTAGTTTAGATAAGGTTAGGTTAGGTTAAATTAGGTTAGGTTAGATTAGGTTAGGTTAGTTATTGCTGGGAAATAGGCTAGGTTTGTAGAAATAAAAATAGGGTTGTAACTGTTGGTAGCAATTCTTATCACCGAATGCCTCTGTTCACCTAGCAGTAAATAGGTATGTAGGAGTTAGTTAGGATAGGTTAGGTTAGGTTAGATTAGGTTAGATTTGTTTTGGCTAGGAAATAGGCTAGGTTTGTAGAAATAGAAAAAGGGCTGTAATTGTTGGTAACGTTTCCTATCACCGAATGCCTCTGTTCACCTAGTAGTAAGTAAGTATCCAGGAGTTAGTTAGGTTAGATTGGTTAGATTAGTTTAGGCTAGGAAATAGGCTAGGTTTGTAGAAATTGAAATAGGGCTGTAATTGTTGGTAGCGTTTCCTATCACCGAGTGCCTCTGTTCACCTAGCAGTAAGTAAGTATCCAAAAGTTAGTTAGTTTAGGTTAGGTTAGATTAGGTTACGTTAGTTTTGGCTAAGAAATAGGCTAGGTTTGTAGAAAAAGAAATAGGGCTTTAATTGTTGGTAGCGTTTCCTATCACCGAATTTCCTCTGTTCACCTAGCAGTAAATAGGTATCCAGGAGTTAGTTAGGTTAGGTTAGGTTAGATTAGGTTAGGTTGGTTTAGGCCTAGGTTTGTAGAAATAGGGCTGTAATTGTTGGTAGTGTTTCCTATGACCGAATGCCTCTGTTCACCTAGCAGTAAATAGGTATCCAGGAGTTAGTTAGGTTAGGTTAGATTGGGTTAGGTTAGTTAAGGCTAGGAAATAGGCTAGGTTTGTAGAAATAAAAAAAGGGTTCTAATTGTTGGTAGAGTTTCCTATTACCGATTGCCTCTGTTTACCTAGCAGTTAATAGGTATCCAAGAGTTAGTTAGGTTAGGTTAGGTTAGGTTAGATTAGCTTAGGTTAGGTTAGATTAGGTTAGATTAGGTTAGGTTAGATTAAATTAGGTTGGTTTAGGCTAGGTTTGTAGAAATGAGGCTGTAATTGTTGGTAGCGTTTCCTATCACCGAATGCCTGTGTTCACCTAGCAGTAAATAGGTATCCAGGAGTTACTAATTAAGCTAGCTACTTGGGGCATGGTGAGTGAGTGAGGGTTAGTTAGTCAGTCACTAGTTGGACCTTGTGGGGTGGTGGGTGTTGGAGACCACTATAAGCCTAACATGTATAAAGTGCCTGTCTGCCTGTCCCCCGACTCAATGATGTTACATGTATTGACTAAATGAAGCCTAAGAGAGCATAGCCAAGGCCTAAGATGAGTTTTTGTCAGCAGCAGCAGCAACTTGTGCGAGATCAGTGGCAGCGGCGGCATCCCATCCTTTTCTATTTTGGAGCAACAGTAGTAGTAGTAGTAAATTAGTAGTAGTCCATTTGTTGTTGGTTAATTTGACTAAATAGTTGCAATAAGTGCTATCATTAATGGAGAATTGGCTGCTATGTGTGAGTATCCTCCGCCTACCTGCCCGCCCGCCGCAGTTACCATTATCTTGTCTCACTCACTCACATGTGATTAGTTACTACTTGTATACAATAGCAACGGCCATATTACCTACCTATCACCTTGAGAACACTGCGTCTCGTCCCATACATCAGTCAGGTTAAGCACCGTTGACTTTGGTTAGTACTTGGATGGGTGTCCTGCCTGGGAACACCAACTGCTGCTGATGGTATACATATTTGGGCAGTCTCCGTGGGTCAGTGTGTGTGTGTGTGTACAAGAATGTCGCACATGGAAATGTGTACATGCCATTTTAATAATAGTTTACCATCCATGAAGAAAACGTCTACCTATTTCTCATTCCATTGTCTCTCTCTGCCGGCCGGCCTACCTACCTGCTAAAACTTGTCCACTCAATATGCTGTTGAATATCTATCTCCAGTGATCACTTACCCTTAATTCCTACATTATTAACCAAATGATCTCATTAACAAATCTCTACACAAATCAACCACCTACCTTCCTGCTAACATCAATCACAACAACTAATACACTCAACTCAGTCCCAAACACTTTTCTTATTCCTTCCTCAACACCTCGCCCTATATAACCTATCTTACAAAATTAAATTTAAATACCTAACTGCCAACCCATCCCCCATCCCTTCCCCTCCCCCCCCTCAACCACACTTCCCTCTGTAGCTCCTCCGGACCCCTCCATACCCCAATGACCCCTCCCAAACCAAAACTCTCCACCCCATACAATAGAGGCCGCCGTACCCCTACCCCTCATACCACCCCCACAATTACCCCACAATCCCCATCCCCTGCCCAACACAGAAAATTGCGGCCACAACGCTATATTTAACCAGCTAAAACTTTCGTTCCTTCGCCCATGTACTATTTATTCTTGAAATAAAACAAGGAAAAACACAAACTGGATTTTCCTTTCGTAGTAAAACATATATTTTGCAGAACGAGGCCTAAAATAGCACATATTAGATATTGGGTTACTTGTTTACCATTCACAAACTCTTTTGGAAACACCACACTAATTATTAATTAATACATACTTTTACACACACACACACACATGTCAGTTAGCCTAAATTCTCCAACATTCATTCATAAAACCGCCTGTCAGGACTGCAACCTCATCAAACAAAGCTGTCAGGTATTTCTAACTGACAACACAAGATAACAACTTCACATATCAATCATTGCAACTGTTGATCAAAAGATACTAACTAACCTTGCTATGAGATATAAATACAAGTGAAAAATTTGATCCTGAAGGCAACTCCAGCGTGGCCTAGTCAGATAGAACATATTCTTAATCTGGATAGACCTGCATTCGAGCCTGTCGGAACAGTTGCAAGTACAGGGCACAGATTTCTCTGTGTGTCCCCTCATGTAGGAGCATCAGTTTCGATAGACTCTCTGGATAGCCGAAGAGTGATTGACTGACCCCTTAGAATGTGGGGAAGGGTTGAAGTCCGGGGGCCCACGTACGGATACCTGGATCCACTGACCTCTAGGAGGTCTTTCAATCCACCTGGATTTCAGGTGGGGAGAAGGGAGGCAATTTGGGTCGACACAAATAGCTTCCTGGACCCAAAACCGCATGAGTACACGGACACGCACACAGACACTCATGGACTCTGACACGAACCAAAGGTTCGTGTCAGATAATAAGAAGCGAGAATAGGTTGGTTAGGTTAGGTTGGTTAGGTTAGTTGGTTAGGTTGGTTGGTTGGTTGGTTAGGTTGGTTGGTTAAGTTGGTTGGTTGGTTAGGTTGGTTCGTTAGGTTGGTTAGGTTGGTTAGGTTGGTTGGTTAGGTTGGTTGGTTAGGTTGGTTAGGTGGTTGGTTGGTTAGGTTGGTTGGTTAGGTTGGTTGGTTAGGTTAGGTTGGTTGGTTAGGTAGGTTGGTTAGGTTGGCTGGTTAGGATGGTTAGGTTGGTTGGTTAGGCTGGTTGGTTGGTTAGGTTGGTTAGTTAGGCTGGTTGGTTAGGTTAGGTTGGTTAGTTTGGTTGGTTAGGTTTGTTGGTTAGGTTAGATTGCTTAGGTTGGTTGATTAGGTTGGTTGATTTGGTTGGTTGATTTTGTTGGTTGGTTAGGTTAGGTAGCTTAGGTTGGTTGACTAGGTTGGTTAGGTTGGTTGGTTTGGTTGGTTGGTTAGGTGGGTTAGGTTAGGTGGGTTGTTTGTTAGGTTGGTTGGTTAGGTGGGATAATTAGGTTAGGTTGGTTGGTTAGGTTAGGTTGCTTAGGTTGGTTGATTAGGTTGCTTAGGTTGGTTGATTAGTTGTTGGTTAGGTTAGGTTGCTTAGGTTGGTTGATTAGGTTGGTTAGGTTGGTTGGTAAGTTGGTTAGGTTGGTTAGAATTAGAATTTGAGGTTAGAATTTTAGGTTAGAACAAACATAAGTATGGTTTAATAAGCAATTTAGATAATATGTATGCTTAGGTTGGTTAAGTTGGGTTGGTTAGGGTATGTTGGTAAGGTACAGTTAAGGTTGGTTATTTTGTAGTTGACTGTGTAAGGCAATATTTGTATTATTCCACTGACTGATATATATATATATATATATATATATATATATATATATATATATATATATAATATATATATATATATATATATTATATATATATATATATATATATTTCGGTTAGGTTAGGTTGGTTTAGGCTAGGAAATAGGCTACGTTTGTAAAAATAGCAATAGGTAAAAAAATAAAAAAATGAATAAAGTATAAATAAATTATAATTTATTTAAAAACAATAAAAATATGAAGAGAAAAAAATAGCTTTAATTTTAGGTAACGTATCTTATCACCGAATGCCTCTGTTCACCTATCAGTAAATAGGTATCCAGGAGTTGGTTAGGTTAGGTTAGTTTTAGGCTAGGAAATAAGCTACGTTTGGAGGGTTAGGTTAGGTTATTTTTGGCTAGGAAATAGGCTAGGTTTGTAGAAATAGGGCAGTAATTGTAGGTAGCGTTTCCTATCACCGAATGCCTCTATTCACCTAGCAGTAAATAGGTATCCAGAAGTTAGTTAGTTAGGTTAGTTTAGATAAGGTTAGGTTAGGTTAAATTAGTTAGGTTAGGTTAGATTAGGTTAGGTTAGTTATTGCTGGGAAATAGGCTAGGTTTGTAGAAATAAAAATAGGGTTGTAACTGTTGGTAGCAATTCTTATCACCGAATGCCTCTGTTCACCTAGCAGTAAATAGGTATGTAGGAGTTAGTTAGGATAGGTTAGGTTAGGTTAGATTAGGTTAGATTTGTTTTGGCTAGGAAATAGGCTAGGTTTGTAGAAATAGAAAAAGGGCTGTAATTGTTGGTAACGTTTCCTATCACCGAATGCCTCTGTTCACCTAGTAGTAAGTAAGTATCCAGGAGTTAGTTAGGTTAGATTGGTTAGATTAGTTTAGGCTAGGAAATAGGCTAGGTTTGTAGAAATTGAAATAGGGCTGTAATTGTTGGTAGCGTTTCCTATCACCGAGTGCCTCTGTTCACCTAGCAGTAAGTAAGTATCCAAAAGTTAGTTAGTTTAGGTTAGGTTAGATTAGGTTACGTTAGTTTTGGCTAAGAAATAGGCTAGGTTTGTAGAAAAAGAAATAGGGCTTTAATTGTTGGTAGCGTTTCCTATCACCGAATTTCCTCTGTTCACCTAGCAGTAAATAGGTATCCAGGAGTTAGTTAGGTTAGGTTAGGTTAGATTAGGTTAGGTTGGTTTAGGCCTAGGTTTGTAGAAATAGGGCTGTAATTGTTGGTAGTGTTTCCTATGACCGAATGCCTCTGTTCACCTAGCAGTAAATAGGTATCCAGGAGTTAGTTAGGTTAGGTTAGATTGGGTTAGGTTAGTTAAGGCTAGGAAATAGGCTAGGTTTGTAGAAATAAAAAAAGGGTTCTAATTGTTGGTAGAGTTTCCTATTACCGATTGCCTCTGTTTACCTAGCAGTTAATAGGTATCCAAGAGTTAGTTAGGTTAGGTTAGGTTAGGTTAGATTAGCTTAGGTTAGGTTAGATTAGGTTAGATTAGGTTAGGTTAGATTAAATTAGGTTGGTTTAGGCTAGGTTTGTAGAAATGAGGCTGTAATTGTTGGTAGCGTTTCCTATCACCGAATGCCTGTGTTCACCTAGCAGTAAATAGGTATCCAGGAGTTACTAATTAAGCTAGCTACTTGGGGCATGGTGAGTGAGTGAGGGTTAGTTAGTCAGTCACTAGTTGGACCTTGTGGGGTGGTGGGTGTTGGAGACCACTATAAGCCTAACATGTATAAAGTGCCTGTCTGCCTGTCCCCCGACTCAATGATGTTACATGTATTGACTAAATGAAGCCTAAGAGAGCATAGCCAAGGCCTAAGATGAGTTTTTTGTCAGCAGCAGCAGCAACTTGTGCGAGATCAGTGGCAGCGGCGGCATCCCATCCTTTTCTATTTTGGAGCAACAGTAGTAGTAGTAGTAAATTAGTAGTAGTCCATTTGTTGTTGGTTAATTTGACTAAATAGTTGCAATAAGTGCTATCATTAATGGAGAATTGGCTGCTATGTGTGAGTATCCTCCGCCTACCTGCCCGCCCGCCGCAGTTACCATTATCTTGTCTCACTCACTCACATGTGATTAGTTACTACTTGTATACAATAGCAACGGCCATATTACCTACCTATCACCTTGAGAACACTGCGTCTCGTCCCATACATCAGTCAGGTTAAGCACCGTTGACTTTGGTTAGTACTTGGATGGGTGTCCTGCCTGGGAACACCAACTGCTGCTGATGGTATACATATTTGGGCAGTCTCCGTGGGTCAGTGTGTGTGTGTGTGTACAAGAATGTCGCACATGGAAATGTGTACATGCCATTTTAATAATAGTTTACCATCCATGAAGAAAACGTCTACCTATTTCTCATTCCATTGTCTCTCTCTGCCGGCCGGCCTACCTACCTGCTAAAACTTGTCCACTCAATATGCTGTTGAATATCTATCTCCAGTGATCACTTACCCTTAATTCCTACATTATTAACCAAATGATCTCATTAACAAATCTCTACACAAATCAACCACCTACCTTCCTGCTAACATCAATCACAACAACTAATACACTCAACTCAGTCCCAAACACTTTTCTTATTCCTTCCTCAACACCTCGCCCTATATAACCTATCTTACAAAATTAAATTTAAATACCTAACTGCCAACCCATCCCCCATCCCTCCCTCCCCTCCCCCCCCTCAACCACACTTCCCTCTGTAGCTCCTCCGGACCCCTCCATACCCCAATGACCCCTCCCAAACCAAAACTCTCCACCCCATACAATAGAGGCCGCCGTACCCCTACCCCTCATACCACCCCCACAATTACCCCACAATCCCCATCCCCTGCCCAACACAGAAAATTGCGGCCACAACGCTATATTTAACCAGCTAAAACTTTCGTTCCTTCGCCCATGTACTATTTATTCTTGAAATAAAACAAGGAAAAACACAAACTGGATTTTCCTTTCGTAGTAAAACATATATTTTGCAGAACGAGGCCTAAAATAGCACATATTAGATATTGGGTTACTTGTTTACCATTCACAAACTCTTTTGGAAACACCACACTAATTATTAATTAATACATACTTTTACACACACACACACACACATGTCAGTTAGCCTAAATTCTCCAACATTCATTCATAAAACCGCCTGTCAGGACTGCAACCTCATCAAACAAAGCTGTCAGGTATTTCTAACTGACAACACAAGATAACAACTTCACATATCAATCATTGCAACTGTTGATCAAAAGATACTAACTAACCTTGCTATGAGATATAAATACAAGTGAAAAATTTGATCCTGAAGGCAACTCCAGCGTGGCCTAGTCAGATAGAACATATTCTTAATCTGGATAGACCTGCATTCGAGCCTGTCGGAACAGTTGCAAGTACAGGGCACAGATTTCTCTGTGTGTCCCCTCATGTAGGAGCATCAGTTTCGATAGACTCTCTGGATAGCCGAAGAGTGATTGACTGACCCCTTAGAATGTGGGGAAGGTTGAAGTCCGGGGCCCACGTACGGATACCTGGATCCACTGACCTCTAGGAGGTCTTTCAATCCACCTGGATTTCAGGTGGGGAGAAGGGAGGCAATTTGGGTCGACACAAATAGCTTCCTGGACCCAAAACCGCATGAGTACACGGACACGCACACAGACACTCATGGACTCTGACACGAACCAAAGGTTCGTGTCAGATAATAAGAAGCGAGAATAGGTTGGTTAGGTTAGGTTGGTTAGGTTAGGTTAGGTTGGTTGGTTGGTTGGTTAGGTTGGTTGGTTAAGTTGGTTGGTTGGTTAGGTTGGTTCGTTAGGTTGGTTAGGTTGGTTAGGTTGGTTGGTTAGGTTGGTTGGTTAGGTTGGTTAGGTTGGTTGGTTGGTTAGGTTGGTTGGTTAGGTTGGTTGGTTAGGTTAGGTTGGTTGGTTAGGTAGGTTGGTTAGGTTGGCTGGTTAGGATGGTTAGGTTGGTTGGTTAGGCTGGTTGGTTGGTTAGGTTGGTTAGTTAGGCTGGTTGGTTAGGTTAGGTTGGTTAGTTTGGTTGGTTAGGTTTGTTGGTTAGGTTAGATTGCTTAGGTTGGTTGATTAGGTTGGTTGATTTGGTTGGTTGATTTTGTTGGTTGGTTAGGTTAGGTAGCTTAGGTTGGTTGACTAGGTTGGTTAGGTTGGTTGGTTTGGTTGGTTGGTTAGGTGGGTTAGGTTAGGTGGGTTGTTTGCTTAGGTTGGTTGGTTAGGTGGGATAATTAGGTTAGGTTGGTTGGTTAGGTTAGGTTGCTTAGGTTGGTTGATTAGGTTGCTTAGGTTGGTTGATTAGGTTGGTTATGTTAGTTGGTTAGGTTAGGTTGCTTAGGTTGGTTGATTAGGTTGGTTAGGTTGGTTGGTAAGTTGGTTAGGTTGGTTAGAATTAGAATTTGAGGTTAGAATTTTAGGTTAGAACAAACATAAGTATGGTTTAATAAGCAATTTAGATAATATGTACGCTTAGGTTGGTTAAGTTGGGTTGGTTAGGGTATGTTGGTAAGGTACAGTTAAGGTTGGTTATTTTGTAGTTGACTGTGTAAGGCAATATTTGTATTATTCCACTGACTGATATATATATATATATATATATATATATATATATATATATATATATATATATATATATATATATATATATATATATATATATATATATATATATATATATATATATATATATATTTCGGTTAGGTTAGGTTGGTTTAGGCTAGGAAATAGGCTACGTTTGTAAAAATAGCAATAGGTAAAAAATAAAAAAATGAATAAAGTATAAATAAATTATAATTTATTTAAAAACAATAAAAATATGAAGAGAAAAAAATAGCTTTAATTTTAGGTAACGTATCTTATCACCGAATGCCTCTGTTCACCTATCAGTAAATAGGTATCCAGGAGTTGGTTAGGTTAGGTTAGTTTAGGCTAGGAAATAAGCTACGTTTGGAGGGTTAGGTTAGGTTATTTTTGGCTAGGAAATAGGCTAGGTTTGTAGAAATAGGGCAGTAATTGTAGGTAGCGTTTCCTATCACCGAATGCCTCTATTCACCTAGCAGTAAATAGGTATCCAGAAGTTAGTTAGTTAGGTTAGTTTAGATAAGGTTAGGTTAGGTTAAATTAAGTTAGGTTAGGTTAGATTAGGTTAGGTTAGTTATTGCTGGGAAATAGGCTAGGTTTGTAGAAATAAAAATAGGGTTGTAACTGTTGGTAGCAATTCTTATCACCGAATGCCTCTGTTCACCTAGCAGTAAATAGGTATGTAGGAGTTAGTTAGGATAGGTTAGGTTAGGTTAGATTAGGTTAGATTTGTTTTGGCTAGGAAATAGGCTAGGTTTGTAGAAATAGAAAAAGGGCTGTAATTGTTGGTAACGTTTCCTATCACCGAATGCCTCTGTTCACCTAGTAGTAAGTAAGTATCCAGGAGTTAGTTAGGTTAGATTGGTTAGATTAGTTTAGGCTAGGAAATAGGCTAGGTTTGTAGAAATTGAAATAGGGCTGTAATTGTTGGTAGCGTTTCCTATCACCGAGTGCCTCTGTTCACCTAGCAGTAAGTAAGTATCCAAAAGTTAGTTAGTTTAGGTTAGGTTAGATTAGGTTACGTTAGTTTTGGCTAAGAAATAGGCTAGGTTTGTAGAAAAAGAAATAGGGCTTTAATTGTTGGTAGCGTTTCCTATCACCGAATTCCTCTGTTCACCTAGCAGTAAATAGGTATCCAGGAGTTAGTTAGGTTAGGTTAGGTTTAGATTAGGTTAGGTTGGTTTAGGCCTAGGTTTGTAGAAATAGGGCTGTAATTGTTGGTAGTGTTTCCTATGACCGAATGCCTCTGTTCACCTAGCAGTAAATAGGTATCCAGGAGTTAGTTAGGTTAGGTTAGATTGGGTTAGGTTAGTTAAGGCTAGGAAATAGGCTAGGTTTGTAGAAATAAAAAAAGGGTTCTAATTGTTGGTAGAGTTTCCTATTACCGATTGCCTCTGTTTACCTAGCAGTTAATAGGTATCCAAGAGTTAGTTAGGTTAGGTTAGGTTAGGTTAGATTAGCTTAGGTTAGGTTAGATTAGGTTAGATTAGGTTAGGTTAGATTAAATTAGGTTGGTTTAGGCTAGGTTTGTAGAAATGAGGCTGTAATTGTTGGTAGCGTTTCCTATCACCGAATGCCTGTGTTCACCTAGCAGTAAATAGGTATCCAGGAGTTACTAATTAAGCTAGCTACTTGGGGCATGGTGAGTGAGTGAGGGTTAGTTAGTCAGTCACTAGTTGGACCTTGTGGGGTGGTGGGTGTTGGAGACCACTATAAGCCTAACATGTATAAAGTGCCTGTCTGCCTGTCCCCCGACTCAATGATGTTACATGTATTGACTAAATGAAGCCTAAGAGAGCATAGCCAAGGCCTAAGATGAGTTTTTTGTCAGCAGCAGCAGCAACTTGTGCGAGATCAGTGGCAGCGCGGCATCCCATCCTTTTTATTTTGGAGCAACAGTAGTAGTAGTAGTAAAATTAGTAGTAGTCCATTTGTTGTTGGTTAATTTGACTAAATAGTTGCAATAAGTGCTATCATTAATGGAGAATTGGCTGCTATGTGTGAGTATCCTCCGCCTACCTGCCCGCCCGCCGCAGTTACCATTATCTTGTCTCACTCACTCACATGTGATTAGTTACTACTTGTATACAATAGCAACGGCCATATTACCTACCTATCACCTTGAGAACACTGCGTCTCGTCCCATACATCAGTCAGGTTAAGCACCGTTGACTTTGGTTAGTACTTGGATGGGTGTCCTGCCTGGGAACACCAACTGCTGCTGATGGTATACATATTTGGGCAGTCTCCGTGGGTCAGTGTGTGTGTGTGTGTACAAGAATGTCGCACATGGAAATGTGTACATGCCATTTTAATAATAGTTTACCATCCATGAAGAAAACGTCTACCTATTTCTCATTCCATTGTCTCTCTCTGCCGGCCGGCCTACCTACCTGCTAAAACTTGTCCACTCAATATGCTGTTGAATATCTATCTCCAGTGATCACTTACCCTTAATTCCTACATTATTAACCAAATGATCTCATTAACAAATCTCTACACAAATCAACCACCTACCTTCCTGCTAACATCAATCACAACAACTAATACACTCAACTCAGTCCCAAACACTTTTCTTATTCCTTCCTCAACACCTCGCCCTATATAACCTATCTTACAAAATTAAATTTAAATACCTAACTGCCAACCCATCCCCCATCCCTTCCCTCCCCCCCCCCCCTCAACCACACTTCCCTCTGTAGCTCCTCCGGACCCCTCCATACCCCAATGACCCCTCCCAAACCAAAACTCTCCACCCCATACAATAGAGGCCGCCGTACCCCTACCCCTCATACCACCCCCACAATTACCCCACAATCCCCATCCCCTGCCCAACACAGAAAATTGCGGCCACAACGCTATATTTAACCAGCTAAAACTTTCGTTCCTTCGCCCATGTACTATTTATTCTTGAAATAAAACAAGGAAAAACACAAACTGGATTTTCCTTTCGTAGTAAAACATATATTTTGCAGAACGAGGCCTAAAATAGCACATATTAGATATTGGGTTACTTGTTTACCATTCACAAACTCTTTTGGAAACACCACACTAATTATTAATTAATACATACTTTTACACACACACACACACACATGTCAGTTAGCCTAAATTCTCCAACATTCATTCATAAAACCGCCTGTCAGGACTGCAACCTCATCAAACAAAGCTGTCAGGTATTTCTAACTGACAACACAAGATAACAACTTCACATATCAATCATTGCAACTGTTGATCAAAAGATACTAACTAACCTTGCTATGAGATATAAATACAAGTGAAAAATTTGATCCTGAAGGCAACTCCAGCGTGGCCTAGTCAGATAGAACATATTCTTAATCTGGATAGACCTGCATTCGAGCCTGTCGGAACAGTTGCAAGTACAGGGCACAGATTTCTCTGTGTGTCCCCTCATGTAGGAGCATCAGTTTCGATAGACTCTCTGGATAGCCGAAGAGTGATTGACTGACCCCTTAGAATGTGGGGAAGGGTTGAAGTCCGGGGGCCCACGTACGGATACCTGGATCCACTGACCTCTAGGAGGTCTTTCAATCCACCTGGATTTCAGGTGGGGAGAAGGGAGGCAATTTGGGTCGACACAAATAGCTTCCTGGACCCAAAACCGCATGAGTACACGGACACGCACACAGACACTCATGGACTCTGACACGAACCAAAGGTTCGTGTCAGATAATAAGAAGCGAGAATAGGTTGGTTAGGTTAGGTTAGGTTGGTTAGGTTGGTTGGTTAGGTTGGTTAGGTTGGTTGGTTAAGTTGGTTGGTTGGTTAGGTTGGTTCGTTAGGTTGGTTAGGTTGGTTGGTTAGGTTGGTTGGTTAGGTTGGTTAGGTTGGTTGGTGGTTAGGTTAGGTTGGTTGGTTAGGTTGGTTGGTTAGGTTAGGTTGGTTGGTTAGGTAGGTTGGTTAGGTTGGCTGGTTAGGATGGTTAGGTTGGTTGGTTAGGCTGGTTGGTTGGTTAGGTTGGTTAGTTAGGCTGGTTGGTTAGGTTAGGTTGGTTAGTTTTGGTTGGTTAGGTTTGTTGGTTAGGTTAGATTGCTTAGGTTGGTTGATTAGGTTGGTTGATTTGGTTGGTTGATTTTGTTGGTTGGTTAGGTTAGGTAGCTTAGGTTGGTTGACTAGGTTGGTTAGGTTGGTTGGTTTGGTTGGTTGGTTAGGTGGGTTAGGTTAGGTGGGTTGTTTGGTTAGGTTGGTTGGTTAGGTGGGATAATTAGGTTAGGTTGGTTGGTTAGGTTAGGTTGCTTAGGTTGGTTGATTAGGTTGCTTAGGTTGGTTGATTAGGTTTGTTAGTTGGTTAGTTAGGTTGCTTAGGTTGGTTGATTAGGTTGGTTAGGTTGGTTGGTAAGTTGGTTAGGTTGGTTAGAATTAGAATTTGAGGTTAGAATTTTAGGTTAGAACAAACATAAGTATGGTTTAATAAGCAATTTAGATAATATGTACGCTTAGGTTGGTTAAGTTGGGTTGGTTAGGGTATGTTGGTAAGGTACAGTTAAGGTTGGTTATTTTGTAGTTGACTGTGTAAGGCAATATTTGTATTATTCCACTGACTGATATATATATATATATATATATATATATATATATATATATATATATATATATATATATATATATATATATATATATATATATATATATATATATATATATTTCGGTTAGGTTAGGTTGGTTTAGGCTAGGAAATAGGCTACGTTTGTAAAAATAGCAATAGGTAAAAAAAAAAAAAATGAATAAAGTATAAATAAATTATAATTTATTTAAAAACAATAAAAATATGAAGAGAAAAAAATAGCTTTAATTTTAGGTAACGTATCTTATCACCGAATGCCTCTGTTCACCTATCAGTAAATAGGTATCCAGGAGTTGGTTAGGTTAGGTTAGTTTGGCTAGGAAATAAGCTACGTTTGGAGGGTTAGGTTAGGTTATTTTTGGCTAGGAAATAGGCTAGGTTTGTAGAAATAGGGCAGTAATTGTAGGTAGCGTTTCCTATCACCGAATGCCTCTATTCACCTAGCAGTAAATAGGTATCCAGAAGTTAGTTAGTTAGGTTAGTTTAGATAAGGTTAGGTTAGGTTAAAAGTTAGGTTAGGTTAGATTAGGTTAGGTTAGTTATTGCTGGGAAATAGGCTAGGTTTGTAGAAATAAAAATAGGGTTGTAACTGTTGGTAGCAATTCTTATCACCGAATGCCTCTGTTCACCTAGCAGTAAATAGGTATGTAGGAGTTAGTTAGGATAGGTTAGGTTAGGTTAGATTAGGTTAGATTTGTTTTGGCTAGGAAATAGGCTAGGTTTGTAGAAATAGAAAAAGGGCTGTAATTGTTGGTAACGTTTCCTATCACCGAATGCCTCTGTTCACCTAGTAGTAAGTAAGTATCCAGGAGTTAGTTAGGTTAGATTGGTTAGATTAGTTTAGGCTAGGAAATAGGCTAGGTTTGTAGAAATTGAAATAGGGCTGTAATTGTTGGTAGCGTTTCCTATCACCGAGTGCCTCTGTTCACCTAGCAGTAAGTAAGTATCCAAAAGTTAGTTAGTTTAGGTTAGGTTAGATTAGGTTACGTTAGTTTTGGCTAAGAAATAGGCTAGGTTTGTAGAAAAAGAAATAGGGCTTTAATTGTTGGTAGCGTTTCCTATCACCGAATTCCTCTGTTCACCTAGCAGTAAATAGGTATCCAGGAGTTAGTTAGGTTAGGTTAGGTTAGATTAGGTTAGGTTGGTTTAGGCCTAGGTTTGTAGAAATAGGGCTGTAATTGTTGGTAGTGTTTCCTATGACCGAATGCCTCTGTTCACCTAGCAGTAAATAGGTATCCAGGAGTTAGTTAGGTTAGGTTAGATTGGGTTAGGTTAGTTAAGGCTAGGAAATAGGCTAGGTTTGTAGAAAAAAAAAAGGGTTCTAATTGTTGGTAGAGTTTCTTTACCGATTGCCTCTGTTTACCTAGCAGTTAATAGGTATCCAAGAGTTAGTTAGGTTAGGTTAGGTTAGGTTAGATTAGCTTAGGTTAGGTTAGATTAGGTTAGATTAGGTTAGGTTAGATTAAATTAGGTTGGTTTAGGCTAGGTTTGTAGAAATGAGGCTGTAATTGTTGGTAGCGTTTCCTATCACCGAATGCCTGTGTTCACCTAGCAGTAAATAGGTATCCAGGAGTTACTAATTAAGCTAGCTACTTGGGGCATGGTGAGTGAGTGAGGGTTAGTTAGTCAGTCACTAGTTGGACCTTGTGGGGTGGTGGGTGTTGGAGACCACTATAAGCCTAACATGTATAAAGTGCCTGTCTGCCTGTCCCCCGACTCAATGATGTTACATGTATTGACTAAATGAAGCCTAAGAGAGCATAGCCAAGGCCTAAGATGAGTTTTTTGTCAGCAGCAGCAGCAACTTGTGCGAGATCAGTGGCAGCGGCGGCATCCCATCCTTTTATTTTGGAGCAACAGTAGTAGTAGTAGTAAATTAGTAGTAGTCCATTTGTTGTTGGTTAATTTGACTAAATAGTTGCAATAAGTGCTATCATTAATGGAGAATTGGCTGCTATGTGTGAGTATCCTCCGCCTACCTGCCCGCCCGCCGCAGTTACCATTATCTTGTCTCACTCACTCACATGTGATTAGTTACTACTTGTATACAATAGCAACGGCCATATTACCTACCTATCACCTTGAGAACACTGCGTCTCGTCCCATACATCAGTCAGGTTAAGCACCGTTGACTTTGGTTAGTACTTGGATGGGTGTCCTGCCTGGGAACACCAACTGCTGCTGATGGTATACATATTTGGGCAGTCTCCGTGGGTCAGTGTGTGTGTGTGTGTACAAGAATGTCGCACATGGAAATGTGTACATGCCATTTTAATAATAGTTTACCATCCATGAAGAAAACGTCTACCTATTTCTCATTCCATTGTCTCTCTCTGCCGGCCGGCCTACCTACCTGCTAAAACTTGTCCACTCAATATGCTGTTGAATATCTATCTCCAGTGATCACTTACCCTTAATTCCTACATTATTAACCAAATGATCTCATTAACAAATCTCTACACAAATCAACCACCTACCTTCCTGCTAACATCAATCACAACAACTAATACACTCAACTCAGTCCCAAACACTTTTCTTATTCCTTCCTCAACACCTCGCCCTATATAACCTATCTTACAAAATTAAATTTAAATACCTAACTGCCAACCCATCCCCCATCCCTTTCCCCTCCCCCCCCCTCAACCACACTTCCCTCTGTAGCTCCTCCGGACCCCTCCATACCCCAATGACCCCTCCCAAACCAAAACTCTCCACCCCATACAATAGAGGCCGCCGTACCCCTACCCCTCATACCACCCCCACAATTACCCCACAATCCCCATCCCCTGCCCAACACAGAAAATTGCGGCCACAACGCTATATTTAACCAGCTAAAACTTTCGTTCCTTCGCCCATGTACTATTTATTCTTGAAATAAAACAAGGAAAAACACAAACTGGATTTTCCTTTCGTAGTAAAACATATTTTGCAGAACGAGGCCTAAAATAGCACATATTAGATATTGGGTTACTTGTTTACCATTCACAAACTCTTTTGGAAACACCACACTAATTATTAATTAATACATACTTTTACACACACACACACACATGTCAGTTAGCCTAAATTCTCCAACATTCATTCATAAAACCGCCTGTCAGGACTGCAACCTCATCAAACAAAGCTGTCAGGTATTTCTAACTGACAACACAAGATAACAACTTCACATATCAATCATTGCAACTGTTGATCAAAAGATACTAACTAACCTTGCTATGAGATATAAATACAAGTGAAAAATTTGATCCTGAAGGCAACTCCAGCGTGGCCTAGTCAGATAGAACATATTCTTAATCTGGATAGACCTGCATTCGAGCCTGTCGGAACAGTTGCAAGTACAGGGCACAGATTTCTCTGTGTGTCCCCTCATGTAGGAGCATCAGTTTCGATAGACTCTCTGGATAGCCGAAGAGTGATTGACTGACCCCTTAGAATGTGGGGAAGGGTTGAAGTCCGGGGGCCCACGTACGGATACCTGGATCCACTGACCTCTAGGAGGTCTTTCAATCCACCTGGATTTCAGGTGGGGAGAAGGGAGGCAATTTGGGTCGACACAAATAGCTTCCTGGACCCAAAACCGCATGAGTACACGGACACGCACACAGACACTCATGGACTCTGACACGAACCAAAGGTTCGTGTCAGATAATAAGAAGCGAGAATAGGTTGGTTAGGTTAGGTTGGTTAGGTTAGTTGGTTAGGTTGGTTGGTTGGTTGGTTAGGTTGGTTGGTTAAGTTGGTTGGTTGGTTAGGTTGGTTCGTTAGGTTGGTTAGGTTGGTTGGTTAGGTTGGTTGGTTAGGTTGGTTAGGTTGGTTGGGTTGGTTAGGTTAGGTTGGTTGGTTAGGTGGTTGGTTAGGTTAGGTTGGTTGGTTAGGTAGGTTGGTTAGGTTGGCTGGTTAGGATGGTTAGGTTGGTTGGTTAGGCTGGTTGGTTGGTTAGGTTGGTTAGTTAGGCTGGTTGGTTAGGTTAGGTTGGTTAGTTTGGTTGGTTAGGTTTGTTGGTTAGGTTAGATTGCTTAGGTTGGTTGATTAGGTTGGTTGATTTGGTTGGTTGATTTTGTTGGTTGGTTAGGTTAGGTAGCTTAGGTTGGTTGACTAGGTTGGTTAGGTTGGTTGGTTTGGTTGGTTGGTTAGGTGGGTTAGGTTAGGTGGGTTGTTTGTTAGGTTGGTTGGTTAGGTGGGATAATTAGGTTAGGTTGGTTGGTTAGGTTAGGTTGCTTAGGTTGGTTGATTAGGTTGCTTAGGTTGGTTGATTAGGTTGGTTAGTTAGTTGGTTAGGTTGGTTAGGTTGGTTGATTAGGTTGGTTAGGTTGGTTGGTAAGGTTGGTTAGGTTGGTTAGAATTAGAATTTGAGGTTAGAATTTTAGGTTAGAACAAACATAAGTATGGTTTAATAAGCAATTTAGATAATATGTACGCTTAGGTTGGTTAAGTTGGGTTGGTTAGGTATGTTGGTAAGGTACAGTTAAGGTTGGTTATTTTGTAGTTGACTGTGTAAGGCAATATTTGTATTATTCCACTGACTGATATATATATATATATATATATATATATATATATATATATATATATATATATATATATATATATATATATATATATATATTTCGGTTAGGTTAGGTTGGTTTAGGCTAGGAAATAGGCTACGTTTGTAAAAATAGCAATAGGTAAAAAAAAAAAAATGAATAAAGTATAAATAAATTATAATTTATTTAAAAACAATAAAAATATGAAGAGAAAAAAATAGCTTTAATTTTAGGTAACGTATCTTATCACCGAATGCCTCTGTTCACCTATCAGTAAATAGGTATCCAGGAGTTGGTTAGGTTAGGTTAGTTTAGGCTAGGAAATAAGCTACGTTTGGAGGGTTAGGTTAGGTTATTTTTGGCTAGGAAATAGGCTAGGTTTGTAGAAATAGGGCAGTAATTGTAGGTAGCGTTTCCTATCACCGAATGCCTCTATTCACCTAGCAGTAAATAGGTATCCAGAAGTTAGTTAGTTAGTTAGTTTAGATAAGGTTAGGTTAGGTTAAATTAGTTAGGTTAGGTTAGATTAGGTTAGGTTAGTTATTGCTGGGAAATAGGCTAGGTTTGTAGAAATAAAAATAGGGTTGTAACTGTTGGTAGCAATTCTTATCACCGAATGCCTCTGTTCACCTAGCAGTAAATAGGTATGTAGGAGTTAGTTAGGATAGGTTAGGTTAGGTTAGATTAGGTTAGATTTGTTTTGGCTAGGAAATAGGCTAGGTTTGTAGAAATAGAAAAAGGGCTGTAATTGTTGGTAACGTTTCCTATCACCGAATGCCTCTGTTCACCTAGTAGTAAGTAAGTATCCAGGAGTTAGTTAGGTTAGATTGGTTAGATTAGTTTAGGCTAGGAAATAGGCTAGGTTTGTAGAAATTGAAATAGGGCTGTAATTGTTGGTAGCGTTTCCTATCACCGAGTGCCTCTGTTCACCTAGCAGTAAGTAAGTATCCAAAAGTTAGTTAGTTTAGGTTAGGTTAGATTAGGTTACGTTAGTTTTGGCTAAGAAATAGGCTAGGTTTGTAGAAAAAGAAATAGGGCTTTAATTGTTGGTAGCGTTTCCTATCACCGAATTCCTCTGTTCACCTAGCAGTAAATAGGTATCCAGGAGTTAGTTAGGTTAGGTTAGGTTAGATTAGGTTAGGTTGGTTTAGGCCTAGGTTTGTAGAAATAGGGCTGTAATTGTTGGTAGTGTTTCCTATGACCGAATGCCTCTGTTCACCTAGCAGTAAATAGGTATCCAGGAGTTAGTTAGGTTAGGTTAGATTGGGTTAGGTTAGTTAAGGCTAGGAAATAGGCTAGGTTTGTAGAAATAAAAAAAGGGTTCTAATTGTTGGTAGAGTTTCCTATTACCGATTGCCTCTGTTTACCTAGCAGTTAATAGGTATCCAAGAGTTAGTTAGGTTAGGTTAGGTTAGGTTAGATTAGCTTAGGTTAGGTTAGATTAGGTTAGATTAGGTTAGGTTAGATTAAATTAGGTTGGTTTAGGCTAGGTTTGTAGAAATGAGGCTGTAATTGTTGGTAGCGTTTCCTATCACCGAATGCCTGTGTTCACCTAGCAGTAAATAGGTATCCAGGAGTTACTAATTAAGCTAGCTACTTGGGGCATGGTGAGTGAGTGAGGGTTAGTTAGTCAGTCACTAGTTGGACCTTGTGGGGTGGTGGGTGTTGGAGACCACTATAAGCCTAACATGTATAAAGTGCCTGTCTGCCTGTCCCCCGACTCAATGATGTTACATGTATTGACTAAATGAAGCCTAAGAGAGCATAGCCAAGGCCTAAGATGAGTTTTTTGTCAGCAGCAGCAGCAACTTGTGCGAGATCAGTGGCAGCGGCGGCATCCCATCCTTTTTTTTTGGAGCAACAGTAGTAGTAGTAAAATTAGTAGTAGTCCATTTGTTGTTGGTTAATTTGACTAAATAGTTGCAATAAGTGCTATCATTAATGGAGAATTGGCTGCTATGTGTGAGTATCCTCCGCCTACCTGCCCGCCCGCCGCAGTTACCATTATCTTGTCTCACTCACTCACATGTGATTAGTTACTACTTGTATACAATAGCAACGGCCATATTACCTACCTATCACCTTGAGAACACTGCGTCTCGTCCCATACATCAGTCAGGTTAAGCACCGTTGACTTTGGTTAGTACTTGGATGGGTGTCCTGCCTGGGAACACCAACTGCTGCTGATGGTATACATATTTGGGCAGTCTCCGTGGGTCAGTGTGTGTGTGTGTGTACAAGAATGTCGCACATGGAAATGTGTACATGCCATTTTAATAATAGTTTACCATCCATGAAGAAAACGTCTACCTATTTCTCATTCCATTGTCTCTCTCTGCCGGCCGGCCTACCTACCTGCTAAAACTTGTCCACTCAATATGCTGTTGAATATCTATCTCCAGTGATCACTTACCCTTAATTCCTACATTATTAACCAAATGATCTCATTAACAAATCTCTACACAAATCAACCACCTACCTTCCTGCTAACATCAATCACAACAACTAATACACTCAACTCAGTCCCAAACACTTTTCTTATTCCTTCCTCAACACCTCGCCCTATATAACCTATCTTACAAAATTAAATTTAAATACCTAACTGCCAACCCATCCCCCATCCCTTTCCCTCCCCCCCCCCCCTCAACCACACTTCCCTCTGTAGCTCCTCCGGACCCCTCCATACCCCAATGACCCCTCCCAAACCAAAACTCTCCACCCCATACAATAGAGGCCGCCGTACCCCTACCCCTCATACCACCCCCACAATTACCCCACAATCCCCCCCCTGCCCAACACAGAAAATTGCGGCCACAACGCTATATTTAACCAGCTAAAACTTTCGTTCCTTCGCCCATGTACTATTTATTCTTGAAATAAAACAAGGAAAAACACAAACTGGATTTTCCTTTCGTAGTAAAACATATTTTGCAGAACGAGGCCTAAAATAGCACATATTAGATATTGGGTTACTTGTTTACCATTCACAAACTCTTTTGGAAACACCACACTAATTATTAATTAATACATACTTTTAACACACACACACACACACATGTCAGTTAGCCTAAATTCTCCAACATTCATTCATAAAACCGCCTGTCAGGACTGCAACCTCATCAAACAAAGCTGTCAGGTATTTCTAACTGACAACACAAGATAACAACTTCACATATCAATCATTGCAACTGTTGATCAAAAGATACTAACTAACCTTGCTATGAGATATAAATACAAGTGAAAAATTTGATCCTGAAGGCAACTCCAGCGTGGCCTAGTCAGATAGAACATATTCTTAATCTGGATAGACCTGCATTCGAGCCTGTCGGAACAGTTGCAAGTACAGGGCACAGATTTCTCTGTGTGTCCCCTCATGTAGGAGCATCAGTTTCGATAGACTCTGGATAGCGGAAGAGTGATTGACTGACCCCTTAGAATGTGGGGAAGGTTGAAGTCCGGGGGCCCACGTACGGATACCTGGATCCACTGACCTCTAGGAGGTCTTTCAATCCACCTGGATTTCAGGTGGGGAGAAGGGAGGCAATTTGGGTCGACACAAATAGCTTCCTGGACCCAAAACCGCATGAGTACACGGACACGCACACAGACACTCATGGACTCTGACACGAACCAAAGGTTCGTGTCAGATAATAAGAAGCGAGATAGGTTATAGGTTGGTTAGGTTAGGTTGGTTAGGTTGGTTGGTTAGGTTGGTTAGGTTGGTTGGTTAAGTTGGTTGGTTGGTTAGGTTGGTTCGTTAGGTTGGTTAGGTTGGTTGGTTAGGTTGGTTGGTTAGGTTGGTTAGGTTGGTTGGTGGTTAGGTTAGGTTGGTTAGGTTGGTTGGTTAGGTTAGGTTGGTTGGTTAGGTAGGTTGGTTAGGTTGGCTGGTTAGGATGGTTAGGTTGGTTGGTTAGGCTGGTTGGTTGGTTAGGTTGGTTAGTTAGGCTGGTTGGTTAGGTTAGGTTGGTTAGTTTGGTTGGTTAGGTTGTTGGTTAGGTTAGATTGCTTAGGTTGGTTGATTAGGTTGGTTGATTTGGTTGGTTGATTTTGTTGGTTGGTTAGGTTAGGTAGCTTAGGTTGGTTGACTAGGTTGGTTAGGTTGGTTGGTTTGGTTGGTTGGTTAGGTGGGTTAGGTTAGGTGGTTGTTTGGTTGGTTGGGTTAGGTGGGAATTAGGTTAGGTTGGTTGTTAGGTTAGGTTGCTTAGGTTGGTTGATTAGGTGCTAGGTTGGTGATTATGGTTAGTTGGTTGGTTAGTTGGTTAGGTTAGGTTGCTTAGGTTGGTGATTAGGTTGGTTAGGTTGGTTGGTAAGGTTGGTAAGGTTGGTTAGAATTAGAATTTGAGGTTAGAATTTTAGGTTAGAACAAACATAAAGTATGGTTTAATAAGCAATTTAGATAATATGTACGCTTAGGTTGGTTAAGTTGGGTTGGTTAGGGTATGTTGGTAAGTACAGTTAAGGTTGGTTATTTTGTAGTTGACTGTGTAAGGTAATATTTGTATTATTCCACTGACTGATATATATATATATATATATATATATAATATATATATATATATATATATATATATATATATATATATATATATATTCGGTTAGGTTAGGTTGTTTAGGCTAGGAAATAGGCTACGTTTGTAAAAATAGCAATAGGTAAAAAAAAAAAAATGAATAAAGTATAAATAAATTATAATTTATTAAAAACAATAAAATATGAAGAGAAAAAAATAGCTTTAATTTAGGTAACGTCTATTATCACCGAATGCCTCTGTTCACCTAGCAGTAAATAGGTATCCAGGAGTTGTTAGGTTAGGTTAGTTTGGCTAGGAAATAAGTACGTTTGGAGGGTTAGGTTAGGTATTTTTGGCTAGGAAATAGGCTAGGTTTGTAGAAATAGGGCAGTAATTGTAGGTAGCGTTTCCTATCACCGAATGCCTCTATTCACCTAGCAGTAAATAGGTATCCAGAAGTTAGTTAGTAAGTTAGTTTAGATAAGGTTAGGTTAGGTTAAATTAGGTTAGGTTAGGTTAGATTAGGTTAGGTTAGTTATTGCTGGGAAATAGGCTAGGTTGGAAATAAAAATAGGTGTAACTGTTGGTAGCAATTCTATCACCGAATGCCTCTGTTCACCTAGCAGTAAATAGGTATGTAGGAGTTAGTTAGAATAGGTTAGGTTAGGTTAGATTAGGTTAGATTTGTTTTGGCTAGGAAATAGGCTAGGTTTGTAGAATAGAAAAAGGGCTGTAATTGTTGGTAACGTTTCCTATCACCGAATGCCTCTGTTCACCTAGTAGTAAGTAAGTATCCAGGGTAGTTAGGTTTAGATTGAGTAGATAGTTTAGGCTAGGAATAGGCTAGGTTTGTAAAAATTGAAATAGGGCTGTAATTGTTGGTAGCGTTTCCTATCACCGAGTGCCTCTGTTCACCTAGCAGTAAGTAAGTATCCAAAAGTTAGTTAGTTAGGTTAGGTTAGATTAGGTTACGTTAGTTTTGGCTAAGAAATAGGCTAGGTTTGTAGAAAAAGAAATAGGGCTTTAATTGTTGGTAGCGTTTCCTATCACCGAATTCCTCTGTTCACCTAGCAGTAAATAGGTATCCAGGAGTTAGTTAGGTTAGGTTAGGTTAGATTAGGTTAGGTTGGTTTAGGCCTAGGTTTGTAGAAATAGGGCTGTAATTGTTGGTAGTGTTTCCTATGACCGAATGCCTCTGTTCACCTAGCAGTAAATAGGTATCCAGGAGTTAGTTAGGTTAGGTTAGATTGGGTTAGGTTAGTTAAGGCTAGGAAATAGGCTAGGTTTGTAGAAATAAAAAAAGGGTTCTAATTGTTGGTAGAGTTTCCTATTACCGATTGCCTCTGTTTACCTAGCAGTTAATAGGTATCCAAGAGTTAGTTAGGTTAGGTTAGGTTAGGTTAGATTAGCTTAGGTTAGGTTAGATTAGGTTAGATTAGGTTAGGTTAGATTAAATTAGGTTGGTTTAGGCTAGGTTTGTAGAAATGAGGCTGTAATTGTTGGTAGCGTTTCCTATCACCGAATGCCTGTGTTCACCTAGCAGTAAATAGGTATCCAGGAGTTACTAATTAAGCTAGCTACTTGGGGCATGGTGAGTGAGTGAGGGTTAGTTAGTCAGTCACTAGTTGGACCTTGTGGGGTGGTGGGTGTTGGAGACCACTATAAGCCTAACATGTATAAAGTGCCTGTCTGCCTGTCCCCCGACTCAATGATGTTACATGTATTGACTAAATGAAGCCTAAGAGAGCATAGCCAAGGCCTAAGATGAGTTTTTGTCAGCAGCAGCAGCAACTTGTGCGAGATCAGTGGCAGCGGCGGCATCCCATCCTTTTCTATTTTGGAGCAACAGTAGTAGTAGTAGTAAATTAGTAGTAGTCCATTTGTTGTTGGTTAATTTGACTAAATAGTTGCAATAAGTGCTATCATTAATGGAGAATTGGCTGCTATGTGTGAGTATCCTCCGCCTACCTGCCCGCCCGCCGCAGTTACCATTATCTTGTCTCACTCACTCACATGTGATTAGTTACTACTTGTATACAATAGCAACGGCCATATTACCTACCTATCACCTTGAGAACACTGCGTCTCGTCCCATACATCAGTCAGGTTAAGCACCGTTGACTTTGGTTAGTACTTGGATGGGTGTCCTGCCTGGGAACACCAACTGCTGCTGATGGTATACATATTTGGGCAGTCTCCGTGGGTCAGTGTGTGTGTGTGTGTACAAGAATGTCGCACATGGAAATGTGTACATGCCATTTTAATAATAGTTTACCATCCATGAAGAAAACGTCTACCTATTTCTCATTCCATTGTCTCTCTCTGCCGGCCGGCCTACCTACCTGCTAAAACTTGTCCACTCAATATGCTGTTGAATATCTATCTCCAGTGATCACTTACCCTTAATTCCTACATTATTAACCAAATGATCTCATTAACAAATCTCTACACAAATCAACCACCTACCTTCCTGCTAACATCAATCACAACAACTAATACACTCAACTCAGTCCCAAACACTTTTCTTATTCCTTCCTCAACACCTCGCCCTATATAACCTATCTTACAAAATTAAATTTAAATACCTAACTGCCAACCCATCCCCCATCCCTTCCCCTCCCCCCCCCCAACCACACTTCCCTCTGTAGCTCCTCCGGACCCCTCCATACCCCAATGACCCCTCCCAAACCAAAACTCTCCACCCCATACAATAGAGGCCGCCGTACCCCTACCCCTCATACCACCCCCACAATTACCCCACAATCCCCATCCCCTGCCCAACACAGAAAATTGCGGCCACAACGCTATATTTAACCAGCTAAAACTTTCGTTCCTTCGCCCATGTACTATTTATTCTTGAAATAAACAAGGAAAAACACAAACTGGATTTTCCTTTCGTAGTAAAACATATATTTTGCAGAACGAGGCCTAAAATAGCACATATTAGATATTGGGTTACTTGTTTACCATTCACAAACTCTTTTGGAAACACCACACTAATTATTAATTAATACATACTTTTACACACACACACACACACATGTCAGTTAGCCTAAATTCTCCAACATTCATTCATAAAACCGCCTGTCAGGACTGCAACCTCATCAAACAAAGCTGTCAGGTATTTCTAACTGACAACACAAGATAACAACTTCACATATCAATCATTGCACTGTTGATCAAAAGATACTAACTAACCTTGCTATGAGATATAAATACAAGTGAAAAATTTGATCCTGAAGGCAACTCCAGCGTGGCCTAGTCAGATAGAACATATTCTTAATCTGGATAGACCTGCATTCGAGCCTGTCGGAACAGTTGCAAGTACAGGGCACAGATTTCTCTGTGTGTCCCCTCATGTAGGAGCATCAGTTTCGATAGACTCTCTGGATAGCCGAAGAGTGATTGACTGACCCCTTAGAATGTGGGGAAGGGTTGAAGTCCGGGGGCCCACGTACGGATACCTGGATCCACTGACCTCTAGGAGGTCTTTCAATCCACCTGGATTTCAGGTGGGGAGAAGGGAGGCAATTTGGGTCGACACAAATAGCTTCCTGGACCCAAAACCGCATGAGTACACGGACACGCACACAGACACTCATGGACTCTGACACGAACCAAAGGTTCGTGTCAGATAATAAGAAGCGAGAATAGGTTGGTTAGGTTAGGTTGGTTAGGTTATGTTGGTTAGGTTGGTTGGTTAGGTTGGTTAGGTTGGTTGGTTAAGTTGGTTGGTTGGTTAGGTTGGTTCGTTAGGTTGGTTAGGTTGGTTGGTTAGGGTTGGTTGGTTAGGTTGGTTAGGTTGGTTGGTTGGTTAGGTTAGGTTGGTTAGGTTGGTTGGTTAGGTTAGGTTGGTTGGTTAGGTAGGTTGGTTAGGTTGGCTGGTTAGGATGGTTAGGTTGGTTGGTTAGGCTGGTTGGTTGGTTAGGTTGGTTAGTTAGGCTGGTTGGTTAGGTTAGGTTGGTTAGTTTGGTTGGTTAGGTTTGTTGGTTAGGTTAGATTGCTTAGGTTGGTTGATTAGGTTGGTTGATTTGGTTGGTTGATTTTGTTGGTTGGTTAGGTTAGGTAGCTTAGGTTGGTTGACTAGGTTGGTTAGGTTGGTTGGTTTGGTTGGTTGGTTAGGTGGGTTAGGTTAGGTGGGTTGTTTGGTTAGTTGGTTGGTTAGGTGGGAAATTAGGTTAGGTTGGTTGGTTAGGTTAGGTTGCTTAGGTTGGTTGATTAGGTTGCTTAGGTTGGTTGATTAGGTTGGTTATGTTAGTTGGTTAGGTTAGGTTGCTTAGGTTGGTTGATTAGGTTGGTTAGGTTGGTTGGTAAGGTTGGTTAGGTTGGTTAGAATTAGAATTTGAGGTTAGAATTTTAGGTTAGAACAAACATAAGTATGGTTTAATAAGCAATTTAGATAATATGTACGCTTAGGTTGGTTAAGTTGGGTTGGTTAGGGTATGTTGGTAAGGTACAGTTAAGGTTGGTTATTTTGTAGTTGACTGTGTAAGGCAATATTTGTATTATTCCACTGACTGATATATATATATATATATATATATATATATATATATATATATATATATATATATATATATATATATATATATTTCGGTTAGGTTAGGTTGGTTTAGGCTAGGAAATAGGCTACGTTTGTAAAAATAGCAATAGGTAAAAAATAAAAAAATGAATAAAGTATAAATAAATTATAATTTATTTAAAAACAATAAAATATGAAGAGAAAAAAATAGCTTTAATTTTAGGTAACGTATCTTATCACCGAATGCCTCTGTTCACCTATCAGTAAATAGGTATCCAGGAGTTGGTTAGGTTAGGTTAGTTTTGGCTAGGAAATAAGCTACGTTTGGAGGGTTAGGTTAGGTTATTTTTGGCTAGGAAATAGGCTAGGTTTGTAGAAATAGGGCAGTAATTGTAGGTAGCGTTTCCTATCACCGAATGCCTCTATTCACCTAGCAGTAAATAGGTATCCAGAAGTTAGTTAGTTAGGTTAGTTTAGATAAGGTTAGGTTAGGTTAAATTAGGTTAGGTTAGGTTAGATTAGGTTAGGTTAGTTATTGCTGGGAAATAGGCTAGGTTTGTAGAAATAAAAATAGGGTTGTAACTGTTGGTAGCAATTCTTATCACCGAATGCCTCTGTTCACCTAGCAGTAAATAGGTATGTAGGAGTTAGTTAGGATAGGTTAGGTTAGGTTAGATTAGGTTAGATTTGTTTTGGCTAGGAAATAGGCTAGGTTTGTAGAAATAGAAAAAGGGCTGTAATTGTTGGTAACGTTTCCTATCACCGAATGCCTCTGTTCACCTAGTAGTAAGTAAGTATCCAGGAGTTAGTTAGGTTAGATTGGTTAGATTAGTTTAGGCTAGGAAATAGGCTAGGTTTGTAAAATTGAAATAGGGCTGTAATTGTTGGTAGCGTTTCCTATCACCGAGTGCCTCTGTTCACCTAGCAGTAAGTAAGTATCCAAGTTAGTTAGTTTAGGTTAGGTTAGATTAGGTTACGTTAGTTTTGGCTAAGAAATAGGCTAGGTTTGTAGAAAAAGAAATAGGGCTTTAATTGTTGGTAGCGTTTCCTATCACCGAATTCCTCTGTTCACCTAGCAGTAAATAGGTATCCAGGAGTTAGTTAGGTTAGGTTAGGTTAGATTAGGTTAGGTTGGTTTAGGCCTAGGTTTGTAGAAATAGGGCTGTAATTGTTGGTAGTGTTTCCTATGACCGAATGCCTCTGTTCACCTAGCAGTAAATAGGTATCCAGGAGTTAGTTAGGTTAGGTTAGATTGGGTTAGGTTAGTTAAGGCTAGGAAATAGGCTAGGTTTGTAGAAATAAAAAAAGGGTTCTAATTGTTGGTAGAGTTTCCTATTACCGATTGCCTCTGTTTACCTAGCAGTTAATAGGTATCCAAGAGTTAGTTAGGTTAGGTTAGGTTAGGTTAGATTAGCTTAGGTTAGGTTAGATTAGGTTAGATTAGGTTAGGTTTAGATTAAATTAGGTTGGTTTAGGCTAGGTTTGTAGAAATGAGGCTGTAATTGTTGGTAGCGTTTCCTATCACCGAATGCCTGTGTTCACCTAGCAGTAAATAGGTATCCAGGAGTTACTAATTAAGCTAGCTACTTGGGGCATGGTGAGTGAGTGAGGGTTAGTTAGTCAGTCACTAGTTGGACCTTGTGGGGTGGTGGGTGTTGGAGACCACTATAAGCCTAACATGTATAAAGTGCCTGTCTGCCTGTCCCCCGACTCAATGATGTTACATGTATTGACTAAATGAAGCCTAAGAGAGCATAGCCAAGGCCTAAGATGAGTTTTTGTCAGCAGCAGCAGCAACTTGTGCGAGATCAGTGGCAGCGGCGGCATCCATCCTTTTCTATTTTGGAGCAACAGTAGTAGTAGTAGTAAATTAGTAGTAGTCCATTTGTTGTTGGTTAATTTGACTAAATAGTTGCAATAAGTGCTATCATTAATGGAGAATTGGCTGCTATGTGTGAGTATCCTCCGCCTACCTGCCCGCCCGCCGCAGTTACCATTATCTTGTCTCACTCACTCACATGTGATTAGTTACTACTTGTATACAATAGCAACGGCCATATTACCTACCTATCACCTTGAGAACACTGCGTCTCGTCCCATACATCAGTCAGGTTAAGCACCGTTGACTTTGGTTAGTACTTGGATGGGTGTCCTGCCTGGGAACACCAACTGCTGCTGATGGTATACATATTTGGGCAGTCTCCGTGGGTCAGTGTGTGTGTGTGTGTACAAGAATGTCGCACATGGAAATGTGTACATGCCATTTTAATAATAGTTTACCATCCATGAAGAAAACGTCTACCTATTTCTCATTCCATTGTCTCTCTCTGCCGGCCGGCCTACCTACCTGCTAAAACTTGTCCACTCAATATGCTGTTGAATATCTATCTCCAGTGATCACTTACCCTTAATTCCTACATTATTAACCAAATGATCTCATTAACAAATCTCTACACAAATCAACCACCTACCTTCCTGCTAACATCAATCACAACAACTAATACACTCAACTCAGTCCCAAACACTTTTCTTATTCCTTCCTCAACACCTCGCCCTATATAACCTATCTTACAAAATTAAATTTAAATACCTAACTGCCAACCCATCCCCCATCCCTTCCCCCCCTCCCCCCCCTCAACCACACTTCCCTCTGTAGCTCCTCCGGACCCCTCCATACCCCAATGACCCCTCCCAAACCAAAACTCTCCACCCCATACAATAGAGGCCGCCGTACCCCTACCCCTCATACCACCCCCACAATTACCCCACAATCCCCATCCCCTGCCCAACACAGAAAATTGCGGCCACAACGCTATATTTAACCAGCTAAAACTTTCGTTCCTTCGCCCATGTACTATTTATTCTTGAAAAAACAAGGAAAAACACAAACTGGATTTTCCTTTCGTAGTAAAACATATATTTTGCAGAACGAGGCCTAAAATAGCACATATTAGATATTGGGTTACTTGTTTACCATTCACAAACTCTTTTGGAAACACCACACTAATTATTAATTAATACATACTTTTAACACACACACACACACATGTCAGTTAGCCTAAATTCTCCAACATTCATTCATAAAACCGCCTGTCAGGACTGCAACCTCATCAAACAAAGCTGTCAGGTATTTCTAACTGACAACACAAGATAACAACTTCACATATCAATCATTGCAACTGTTGATCAAAAGATACTAACTAACCTTGCTATGAGATATAAATACAAGTGAAAAATTTGATCCTGAAGGCAACTCCAGCGTGGCCTAGTCAGATAGAACATATTCTTAATCTGGATAGACCTGCATTCGAGCCTGTCGGAACAGTTGCAAGTACAGGGCACAGATTTCTCTGTGTGTCCCCTCATGTAGGAGCATCAGTTTCGATAGACTCTCTGGATAGCCGAAGAGTGATTGACTGACCCCTTAGAATGTGGGGAAGGGTTGAAGTCCGGGGGCCCACGTACGGATACCTGGATCCACTGACCTCTAGGAGGTCTTTCAATCCACCTGGATTTCAGGTGGGGAGAAGGGAGGCAATTTGGGTCGACACAAATAGCTTCCTGGACCCAAAACCGCATGAGTACACGGACACGCACACAGACACTCATGGACTCTGACACGAACCAAAGGTTCGTGTCAGATAATAAGAAGCGAGAATAGGTTGGTTAGGTTAGGTTGGTTAGGTTATGTTGGTTAGGTTGGTTGGTTAGGTTGGTTAGGTTGGTTGGTTAAGTTGGTTGGTTGGTTAGGTTGGTTCGTTAGGTTGGTTAGGTTGGTTGGTTAGGTTGGTTGGTTAGGTTGGTTAGGTTGGTTGGTTGGTTAGGTTAGGTTGGTTAGGTTGGTTGGTTAGGTTAGGTTGGTTGGTTAGGTAGGTTGGTTAGGTTGGCTGGTTAGGATGGTTAGGTTGGTTGGTTAGGCTGGTTGGTTGGTTAGGTTGGTTAGTTAGGCTGGTTGGTTAGGTTAGGTTGGTTAGTTTGGTTGGTTAGGTTTGTTGGTTAGGTTAGATTGCTTAGGTTGGTTGATTAGGTTGGTTGATTTGGTTGGTTGATTTTGTTGGTTGGTTAGGTTAGGTAGCTTAGGTTGGTTGACTAGGTTGGTTAGGTTGGTTGGTTTGGTTGGTTGGTTAGGTGGGTTAGGTTAGGTGGGTTGTTTGGTTAGGTTGGTTGGTTAGGTGGGAAATTAGGTTAGGTTGGTTGGTTAGGTTAGGTTGCTTAGGTTGGTTGATTAGGTTGCTTAGGTTGGTTGATTAGGTTGGTTATGGTTGGTTAGGTTAGGTTGCTTAGGTTGGTTGATTAGGTTGGTTAGGTTGGTTGGTAAGGTTGGTAGGTTGGTTAGAATTAGAATTTGAGGTTAGAATTTTAGGTTAGAACAAACATAATATGGTTTAATAAGCAATTTAGATAATATGTACGCTTAGGTTGGTTAAGTTGGGTTGGTTAGGGTATGTTGGTAAGGTACAGTTAAGGTTGGTTATTTTGTAGTTGACTGTGTAAGGCAATATTTGTATTATTCCACTGACTGATATATATATATATATATATATATATATATATATATATATATATATATATATATATATATATATATATATATATATATATATATATATATATATATATATATATATATATTTCGGTTAGGTTAGGTTGGTTTAGGCTAGGAAATAGGCTACGTTTGTAAAAATAGCAATAGGTAAAAAATAAAAAAATGAATAAAGTATAAATAAATTATAATTTATTTAAAAACAATAAAAATATGAAGAGAAAAAAATAGCTTTAATTTTAGGTAACGTTCTTATCACCGAATGCCTCTGTTCACCTAGCAGTAAATAGGTATCCAGGAGTTGGTTAGGTTAGGTTAGTTTTGGCTAGGAAATAAGCTAGTTTGGAGGGTTAGGTTAGGTTATTTTTGGCTAGGAAATAGGCTAGGTTTGTAGAAATAGGGCAGTAATTGTAGGTAGCGTTTCCTATCACCGAATGCCTCTATTCACCTAGCAGTAAATAGGTATCCAGAAGTTAGTTAGTTAGGTTAGTTTAGATAAGGTTAGGTTAGGTTAAATTAGGTTAGGTTAGGTTAGATTAGGTTAGGTTAGTTATTGCTGGGAAATAGGCTAGGTTTGTAGAAATAAAAATAGGGTGTAACTGTTGGTAGCAATTCTTATCACCGAATGCCTCTGTTCACCTAGCAGTAAATAGGTATGTAGGAGTTAGTTAGGATAGGTTAGGTTAGGTTAGATTAGGTTAGATTTGTTTTGGCTAGGAAATAGGCTAGGTTTGTAGAAATAGAAAAAGGGCTGTAATTGTTGGTAACGTTTCCTATCACCGAATGCCTCTGTTCACCTAGTAGTAAGTAAGTATCCAGGAGTTAGTTAGGTTAGATTGGGTTAGATTAGTTTAGGCTAGGAAATAGGCTAGGTTTGTAGAAATTGAAATAGGGCTGTAATTGTTGGTAGCGTTTCCTATCACCGAGTGCCTCTGTTCACCTAGCAGTAAGTAAGTATCCAAAAGTTAGTTAGTTTAGGTTAGGTTAGATTAGGTTACGTTAGTTTTGGCTAAGAAATAGGCTAGGTTTGTAGAAAAAGAAATAGGGCTTTAATTGTTGGTAGCGTTTCCTATCACCGAATTCCTCTGTTCACCTAGCAGTAAATAGGTATCCAGGAGTTAGTTAGGTTAGGTTAGGTTAGATTAGGTTAGGTTGGTTTAGGCCTAGGTTTGTAGAAATAGGGCTGTAATTGTTGGTAGTGTTTCCTATGACCGAATGCCTCTGTTCACCTAGCAGTAAATAGGTATCCAGGAGTTAGTTAGGTTAGGTTAGATTGGGTTAGGTTAGTTAAGGCTAGGAAATAGGCTAGGTTTGTAGAAATAAAAAAAGGGTTCTAATTGTTGGTAGAGTTTCCTATTACCGATTGCCTCTGTTTACCTAGCAGTTAATAGGTATCCAAGAGTTAGTTAGGTTAGGTTAGGTTAGGTTAGATTAGCTTAGGTTAGGTTAGATTAGGTTAGATTAGGTTAGGTTAGATTAAATTAGGTTGGTTTAGGCTAGGTTTGTAGAAATGAGGCTGTAATTGTTGGTAGCGTTTCCTATCACCGAATGCCTGTGTTCACCTAGCAGTAAATAGGTATCCAGGAGTTACTAATTAAGCTAGCTACTTGGGGCATGGTGAGTGAGTGAGGGTTAGTTAGTCAGTCACTAGTTGGACCTTGTGGGGTGGTGGGTGTTGGAGACCACTATAAGCCTAACATGTATAAAGTGCCTGTCTGCCTGTCCCCCGACTCAATGATGTTACATGTATTGACTAAATGAAGCCTAAGAGAGCATAGCCAAGGCCTAAGATGAGTTTTTGTCAGCAGCAGCAGCAACTTGTGCGAGATCAGTGGCAGCGGCGGCATCCATCCTTTTCTATTTTGGAGCAACAGTAGTAGTAGTAGTAAATTAGTAGTAGTCCATTTGTTGTTGGTTAATTTGACTAAATAGTTGCAATAAGTGCTATCATTAATGGAGAATTGGCTGCTATGTGTGAGTATCCTCCGCCTACCTGCCCGCCCGCCGCAGTTACCATTATCTTGTCTCACTCACTCACATGTGATTAGTTACTACTTGTATACAATAGCAACGGCCATATTACCTACCTATCACCTTGAGAACACTGCGTCTCGTCCCATACATCAGTCAGGTTAAGCACCGTTGACTTTGGTTAGTACTTGGATGGGTGTCCTGCCTGGGAACACCAACTGCTGCTGATGGTATACATATTTGGGCAGTCTCCGTGGGTCAGTGTGTGTGTGTGTGTGTACAAGAATGTCGCACATGGAAATGTGTACATGCCATTTTAATAATAGTTTACCATCCATGAAGAAAACGTCTACCTATTTCTCATTCCATTGTCTCTCTCTGCCGGCCGGCCTACCTACCTGCTAAAACTTGTCCACTCAATATGCTGTTGAATATCTATCTCCAGTGATCACTTACCCTTAATTCCTACATTATTAACCAAATGATCTCATTAACAAATCTCTACACAAATCAACCACCTACCTTCCTGCTAACATCAATCACAACAACTAATACACTCAACTCAGTCCCAAACACTTTTCTTATTCCTTCCTCAACACCTCGCCCTATATAACCTATCTTACAAAATTAAATTTAAATACCTAACTGCCAACCCATCCCCCATCCCTTCCCCTCCCCCCCCCCCCACACTTCCCTCTGTAGCTCCTCCGGACCCCTCCATACCCCAATGACCCCTCCCAAACCAAAACTCTCCACCCCATACAATAGAGGCCGCCGTACCCCTACCCCTCATACCACCCCCACAATTACCCCACAATCCCCATCCCCTGCCCAACACAGAAAATTGCGGCCACAACGCTATATTTAACCAGCTAAAACTTTCGTTCCTTCGCCCATGTACTATTTATTCTTGAAATAAAACAAGGAAAAACACAAACTGGATTTTCCTTTCGTAGTAAAACATATATTTTACAGAACGAGGCCTAAAATAGCACATATTAGATATTGGGTTACTTGTTTACCATTCACAAACTCTTTTGGAAACACCACACTAATTATTAATTAATACATACTTTTAAACACACACACACACACATGTCAGTTAGCCTAAATTCTCCAACATTCATTCATAAAACCGCCTGTCAGGACTGCAACCTCATCAAACAAAGCTGTCAGGTATTTCTAACTGACAACACAAGATAACAACTTCACATATCAATCATTGCAACTGTTGATCAAAAGATACTAACTAACCTTGCTATGAGATATAAATACAAGTGAAAAATTTGATCCTGAAGGCAACTCCAGCGTGGCCTAGTCGATAGAACATATTCTTAATCTGGATAGACCTGCATTCGAGCCTGTCGGAACAGTTGCAAGTACAGGGCACAGATTTCTCTGTGTGTCCCCTCATGTAGGAGCATCAGTTTCGATAGACTCTCTGGATAGCCGAAGAGTGATTGACTGACCCCTTAGAATGTGGGGAAGGGTTGAAGTCCGGGGGCCCACGTACGGATACCTGGATCCACTGACCTCTGGAGGTCTTTCAATCCACCTGGATTTCAGGTGGGGAGAAGGGAGGCAATTTGGGTCGACACAAATAGCTTCCTGGACCCAAAACCGCATGAGTACACGGACACGCACACAGACACTCATGGACTCTGACACGAACCAAAGGTTCGTGTCAGATAATAAGAAGCGAGAATAGGTTGGTTAGGTTAGGTTGGTTAGGTTAGTTGGTTAGGTTGGTTGGTTAGGTTGGTTAGGTTGGTTGGTTAAGTTGGTTGGTTGGTTAGGTTGGTTCGTTAGGTTGGTTAGGTTGGTTGGTTAGGTTGGTTGGTTAGGTTGGTTAGGTTGGTTGGTTGGTTAGGTTAGGTTGGTTAGGTTGGTTGGTTAGGTTAGGTTGGTTGGTTAGGTAGGTTGGTTAGGTTGGCTGGTTAGGATGGTTAGGTTGGTTGGTTAGGCTGGTTGGTTGGTTAGTTAGGCTGGTTGGCTAGGTTAGGTTGGTTAGTTTGGTTGGTTAGGTTTGTTGGTTAGGTTATTGCTTAGGTTGGTTGATTAGGTTGGTTGATTTGGTTGGTTGATTTTGTTGGTTGGTTAGGTTAGGTAGCTTAGGTTGGTTGACTAGGTTGGTTAGGTTGGTTGGTTTGGTTGGTTGGTTAGGTGGGTTAGGTTAGGTGGGTTGTTTGGTTAGGTTGGTTGGTTAGGTGGGATAATTAGGTTAGGTTGGTTGGTTAGGTTAGGTTGCTTAGGTTGGTTGATTAGGTTGCTTAGGTTGGTTGATTAGGTTGGTTAGTTAGTTGTTAGGTTGGTTGCTTAGGTTTGATTAGGTTGGTTAGGTTGGTTGGTAAGGTTGGTTAGGTTGGTTAGAATTAGAATTTGAGGTTAGAATTTTAGGTTAGAACAAACATAAGTATGGTTTAATAAGCAATTTAGATAATATGTACGCTTAGGTTGGTTAAGTTGGGTTGGTTAGGGTATGTTGGTAAGGTACAGTTAAGGTTGGTTATTTTGTAGTTGACTGTGTAAGGCAATATTTGTATTATTCCACTGACTGATATATATTATATATATTAATATATATATATATATATATATATATATATATATATATATATATATATATATATATATATATATATATATATATATATATATATATATATTTCGGTTAGGTTAGGTTGGTTTAGGCTAGGAAATAGGCTACGTTTGTAAAATAGCAATAGGTAAAAAATAAAAAAATGAATAAAGTATAAATAAATTATAATTTATTTAAAAACAATAAAAATATGAAGAGAAAAAAATAGCTTTAATTTTAGGTAACGTTCTTATCACCGAATGCCTCTGTTCACCTAGCAGTAAATAGGTATCCAGGAGTTGGTTAGGTTAGGTTAGTTTTGGCTAGGAAATAAGCTAGTTTGGAGGGTTAGGTTAGGTTATTTTTGGCTAGGAAATAGGCTAGGTTTGTAGAAATAGGGCAGTAATTGTAGGTAGCGTTTCCTATCACCGAATGCCTCTATTCACCTAGCAGTAAATAGGTATCCAGAAGTTAGTTAGTTAGGTTAGTTTAGATAAGGTTAGGTTAGGTTAAATTAGGTTAGGTTAGGTTAGATTAGGTTAGGTTAGTTATTGCTGGGAAATAGGCTAGGTTTGTAGAAATAAAAATAGGGTTAACTGTTGGTAGCAATTCTTATCACCGAATGCCTCTGTTCACCTAGCAGTAAATAGGTATGTAGGAGTTAGTTAGGATAGGTTAGGTTAGGTTAGATTAGGTTAGATTTGTTTTGGCTAGGAAATAGGCTAGGTTTGTAGAAATAGAAAAAGGGCTGTAATTGTTGGTAACGTTTCCTATCACCGAATGCCTCTGTTCACCTAGTAGTAAGTAAGTATCCAGGAGTTAGTTAGGTTAGATTGGGTTAGATTAGTTTAGGCTAGGAAATAGGCTAGGTTTGTAGAAATTGAAATAGGGCTGTAATTGTTGGTAGCGTTTCCTATCACCGAGTGCCTCTGTTCACCTAGCAGTAAGTAAGTATCCAAGTTAGTTAGTTTAGGTTAGGTTAGATTAGGTTACGTTAGTTTTGGCTAAGAAATAGGCTAGGTTTGTAGAAAAAGAAATAGGGCTTTAATTGTTGGTAGCGTTTCCTATCACCGAATTCCTCTGTTCACCTAGCAGTAAATAGGTATCCAGGAGTTAGTTAGGTTAGGTTAGGTTAGATTAGGTTAGGTTGGTTTAGGCCTAGGTTTGTAGAAATAGGGCTGTAATTGTTGGTAGTGTTTCCTATGACCGAATGCCTCTGTTCACCTAGCAGTAAATAGGTATCCAGGAGTTAGTTAGGTTAGGTTAGATTGGGTTAGGTTAGTTAAGGCTAGGAAATAGGCTAGGTTTGTAGAAATAAAAAAAGGGTTCTAATTGTTGGTAGAGTTTCCTATTACCGATTGCCTCTGTTTACCTAGCAGTTAATAGGTATCCAAGAGTTAGTTAGGTTAGGTTAGGTTAGGTTAGATTAGCTTAGGTTAGGTTAGATTAGGTTAGATTAGGTTAGGTTAGATTAAATTAGGTTGGTTTAGGCTAGGTTTGTAGAAATGAGGCTGTAATTGTTGGTAGCGTTTCCTATCACCGAATGCCTGTGTTCACCTAGCAGTAAATAGGTATCCAGGAGTTACTAATTAAGCTAGCTACTTGGGGCATGGTGAGTGAGTGAGGGTTAGTTAGTCAGTCACTAGTTGGACCTTGTGGGGTGGTGGGTGTTGGAGACCACTATAAGCCTAACATGTATAAAGTGCCTGTCTGCCTGTCCCCCGACTCAATGATGTTACATGTATTGACTAAATGAAGCCTAAGAGAGCATAGCCAAGGCCTAAGATGAGTTTTTGTCAGCAGCAGCAGCAACTTGTGCGAGATCAGTGGCAGCGGCGGCATCCCATCCTTTTCTATTTTGGAGCAACAGTAGTAGTAGTAGTAGAATTAGTAGTAGTCCATTTGTTGTTGGTTAATTTGACTAAATAGTTGCAATAAGTGCTATCATTAATGGAGAATTGGCTGCTATGTGTGAGTATCCTCCGCCTACCTGCCCGCCCGCCGCAGTTACCATTATCTTGTCTCACTCACTCACATGTGATTAGTTACTACTTGTATACAATAGCAACGGCCATATTACCTACCTATCACCTTGAGAACACTGCGTCTCGTCCCATACATCAGTCAGGTTAAGCACCGTTGACTTTGGTTAGTACTTGGATGGGTGTCCTGCCTGGGAACACCAACTGCTGCTGATGGTATACATATTTGGGCAGTCTCCGTGGGTCAGTGTGTGTGTGTGTGTGTACAAGAATGTCGCACATGGAAATGTGTACATGCCATTTTAATAATAGTTTACCATCCATGAAGAAAACGTCTACCTATTTCTCATTCCATTGTCTCTCTCTGCCGGCCGGCCTACCTACCTGCTAAAACTTGTCCACTCAATATGCTGTTGAATATCTATCTCCAGTGATCACTTACCCTTAATTCCTACATTATTAACCAAATGATCTCATTAACAAATCTCTACACAAATCAACCACCTACCTTCCTGCTAACATCAATCACAACAACTAATACACTCAACTCAGTCCCAAACACTTTTCTTATTCCTTCCTCAACACCTCGCCCTATATAACCTATCTTACAAAATTAAATTTAAATACCTAACTGCCAACCCATCCCCCATCCCTTCCCCTCCCCCCCCCCCCAACCACACTTCCCTCTGTAGCTCCTCCGGACCCCTCCATACCCCAATGACCCCTCCCAAACCAAAACTCCCACCCCATACAATAGAGGCCGCCGTACCCCTACCCCTCATACCACCCCCACAATTACCCCACAATCCCCTCCCCTGCCCAACACAGAAAATTGCGGCCACAACGCTATATTTAACCAGCTAAAACTTTCGTTCCTTCGCCCATGTACTATTTATTCTTGAAATAAAACAAGGAAAAACACAAACTGGATTTTCCTTTCGTAGTAAAACATATATTTTGCAGAACGAGGCCTAAAATAGCACATATTAGATATTGGGTTACTTGTTTACCATTCACAAACTCTTTTGGAAACACCACACTAATTATTAATTAATACATACTTTTAAACACACACACACATGTCAGTTAGCCTAAATTCTCCAACATTCATTCATAAAACCGCCTGTCAGGACTGCAACCTCATCAAACAAAGCTGTCAGGTATTTCTAACTGACAACACAAGATAACAACTTCACATATCAATCATTGCAACTGTTGATCAAAAGATACTAACTAACCTTGCTATGAGATATAAATACAAGTGAAAAATTTGATCCTGAAGGCAACTCCAGCGTGGCCTAGTCGATAGAACATATTCTTAATCTGGATAGACCTGCATTCGAGCCTGTCGGAACAGTTGCAAGTACAGGGCACAGATTTCTCTGTGTGTCCCCTCATGTAGGAGCATCAGTTTCGATAGACTCTCTGGATAGCCGAAGAGTGATTGACTGACCCCTTAGAATGTGGGGAAGGGTTGAAGTCCGGGGCCCACGTACGGATACCTGGATCCACTGACCTCTGGGAGTCTTTCAATCCACCTGGATTTCAGGTGGGGAGAAGGGAGGCAATTTGGGTCGACACAAATAGCTTCCTGGACCCAAAACCGCATGAGTACACGGACACGCACACAGACACTCATGGACTCTGACACGAACCAAAGGTTCGTGTCAGATAATAAGAAGCGAGAATAGGTTGGTTAGGTTAGGTTGGTTAGGTTAGTTGGTTAGGTTGGTTGGTTAGGTTGGTTAGGTTGGTTGGTTAAGTTGGTTGGTTGGTTAGGTTGGTTCGTTAGGTTGGTTAGGTTGGTTGGTTAGGTTGGTTGGTTAGGTTGGTTAGGTTGGTTGGTTGGTTAGGTTAGGTTGGTTAGGTTGGTTGGTTAGGTTAGGTTGGTTGGTTAGGTAGGTTGGTTAGGTTGGCTGGTTAGGATGGTTAGGTTGGTTGGTTAGGCTGGTTGGTTGGTTAGGTTGGTTAGTTAGGCTGGTTGGTTAGGTTAGGTTGGTTAGTTTGGTTGGTTAGGTTTGTTGGTTAGGTTAGATTGCTTAGGTTGGTTGATTAGGTTGGTTGATTTGGTTGGTTGATTTTGTTGGTTGGTTAGGTTAGGTAGCTTAGGTTGGTTGACTAGGTTGGTTAGGTTGGTTGGTTTGGTTGGTTGGTTAGGTGGGTTAGGTTAGGTGGGTTGTTTGGTTAGGTTGGTTGGTTAGGTGGGATAATTAGGTTAGGTTGGTTGGTTAGGTTAGGTTGCTTAGGTTGGTTGATTAGGTTGCTTAGGTTGGTTGATTAGGTTGGTTATGTTAGTTGGTTAGGTTAGGTTGCTTAGGTTGGTTGATTAGGTTGGTTAGGTTGGTTGGTAAGGTTGGTAGGTTGGTTAGAATTAGAATTTGAGGTTAGAATTTTAGGTTAGAACAAACATAAGTATGGTTTAATAAGCAATTTAGATAATATGTACGCTTAGGTTGGTTAAGTTGGGTTGGTTAGGGTATGTTGGTAAGGTACAGTTAAGGTTGGTTATTTTGTAGTTGACTGTGTAAGGTATTTGTATTATTCCACTGACTGATATATATATATTATATATATATATATATATATATATATATATATATATATATATATATATATATATATATATATATATATATATATATATATATATATATATATATTAATATATATATATTTCGGTTAGGGTAGGTTGGTTTAGGCTAGGAAATAGGCTACGTTTGTAAAAATAACAATAGGTAAAAAAAATAAAAAAAATGAATAAAGTATAAATAAATTATAATTTATTTAAAAACAAATAAAATATGAAGAGAAAAAATAGCTTTAATTTTAGGTAACGTTTCTTATCAACTGAATGCCTCTGTTTCACCTAGCAGTAAATAGGTATCAGGAGTGGTTAGCTTAGGTTAGTTTTGGGCTAGGAATAAGCTAGTTTTTGTAGAAATTAGGGCAGTAATTGTAGGTAGCGTTTCCTATCACCGAATGCCTCTATTCACCTAGCAGTAAATAGGTATCCAGAAGTTTGTTAGTTAGGTTGGTTTTAGATAAGGTTAGGTTAGGTTAAATTAGGTTAGGTTAGGTTAGATTAGGTTAGGTTAGTTATTGCTGGGAAATAGGCTAGGTTTGTAGAAATAAAAATAGGGTGTAACTGTTGGTAGCAATTCTTATCACCGAATGCCTCTGTTCACCTAGCAGTAAATAGGTATGTAGGAGTTAGTTAGGATAGGTTAGGTTAGGTTAGATTAGGTTAGATTTGTTTTGGCTAGGAAATAGGCTAGGTTTGTAGAAATAGAAAAAGGGCTGTAATTGTTGGTAACGTTTCCTATCACCGAATGCCTCTGTTCACCTAGTAGTAAGTAAGTATCCAGGAGTTAGTTAGGTTAGATTGGGTTAGATTAGTTTAGGCTAGGAAATAGGCTAGGTTTGTAGAAATTGAAATAGGGCTGTAATTGTTGGTAGCGTTTCCTATCACCGAGTGCCTCTGTTCACCTAGCAGTAAGTAAGTATCCAAGTTAGTTAGTTTAGGTTAGGTTAGATTAGGTTACGTTAGTTTTGGCTAAGAAATAGGCTAGGTTTGTAGAAAAAGAAATAGGGCTTTAATTGTTGGTAGCGTTTCCTATCACCGAATTCCTCTGTTCACCTAGCAGTAAATAGGTATCCAGGAGTTAGTTAGGTTAGGTTAGGTTAGATTAGGTTAGGTTGGTTTAGGCCTAGGTTTGTAGAAATAGGGCTGTAATTGTTGGTAGTGTTTCCTATGACCGAATGCCTCTGTTCACCTAGCAGTAAATAGGTATCCAGGAGTTAGTTAGGTTAGGTTAGATTGGGTTAGGTTAGTTAAGGCTAGGAAATAGGCTAGGTTTGTAGAAATAAAAAAAGGGTTCTAATTGTTGGTAGAGTTTCCTATTACCGATTGCCTCTGTTTACCTAGCAGTTAATAGGTATCCAAGAGTTAGTTAGGTTAGGTTAGGTTAGGTTAGATTAGCTTAGGTTAGGTTAGATTAGGTTAGATTAGGTTAGGTTAGATTAAATTAGGTTGGTTTAGGCTAGGTTTGTAGAAATGAGGCTGTAATTGTTGGTAGCGTTTCCTATCACCGAATGCCTGTGTTCACCTAGCAGTAAATAGGTATCCAGGAGTTTACTAATTAAGCTAGCTACTTGGGGCATGGTGAGTGAGTGAGGGTTAGTTAGTCAGTCACTAGTTGGACCTTGTGGGGTGGTGGGTGTTGGAGACCACTATAAGCCTAACATGTATAAAGTGCCTGTCTGCCTGTCCCCCGACTCAATGATGTTACATGTATTGACTAAATGAAGCCTAAGAGAGCATAGCCAAGGCCTAAGATGAGTTTTTGTCAGCAGCAGCAGCAACTTGTGCGAGATCAGTGGCAGCGGCGGCATCCCATCCTTTTCTATTTTGGAGCAACAGTAGTAGTAGTAGTAAATTAGTAGTAGTCCATTTGTTGTTGGTTAATTTGACTAAATAGTTGCAATAAGTGCTATCATTAATGGAGAATTGGCTGCTATGTGTGAGTATCCTCCGCCTACCTGCCCGCCCGCCGCAGTTACCATTATCTTGTCTCACTCACTCACATGTGATTAGTTACTACTTGTATACAATAGCAACGGCCATATTACCTACCTATCACCTTGAGAACACTGCGTCTCGTCCCATACATCAGTCAGGTTAAGCACCGTTGACTTTGGTTAGTACTTGGATGGGTGTCCTGCCTGGGAACACCAACTGCTGCTGATGGTATACATATTTGGGCAGTCTCCGTGGGTCAGTGTGTGTGTGTGTGTACAAGAATGTCGCACATGGAAATGTGTACATGCCATTTTAATAATAGTTTACCATCCATGAAGAAAACGTCTACCTATTTCTCATTCCATTGTCTCTCTCTGCCGGCCGGCCTACCTACCTGCTAAAACTTGTCCACTCAATATGCTGTTGAATATCTATCTCCAGTGATCACTTACCCTTAATTCCTACATTATTAACCAAATGATCTCATTAACAAATCTCTACACAAATCAACCACCTACCTTCCTGCTAACATCAATCACAACAACTAATACACTCAACTCAGTCCCAAACACTTTTCTTATTCCTTCCTCAACACCTCGCCCTATATAACCTATCTTACAAAATTAAATTTAAATACCTAACTGCCAACCCATCCCCCATCCCTTCCCCTCCCCCCCCCCAACCACACTTCCCTCTGTAGCTCCTCCGGACCCCTCCATACCCCAATGACCCCTCCCAAACCAAAACTCCCACCCCATACAATAGAGGCCGCCGTACCCCTACCCCTCATACCACCCCCACAATTACCCCACAATCCCCTCCCCTGCCCAACACAGAAAATTGCGGCCACAACGCTATATTTAACCAGCTAAAACTTTCGTTCCTTCGCCCATGTACTATTTATTCTTGAAATAAAACAAGGAAAAACACAAACTGGATTTTCCTTTCGTAGTAAAACATATATTTTACAGAACGAGGCCTAAAATAGCACATATTAGATATTGGGTTACTTGTTTACCATTCACAAACTCTTTTGGAAACACCACACTAATTATTAATTAATACATACTTTTAAACACACACACACACATGTCAGTTAGCCTAAATTCTCCAACATTCATTCATAAAACCGCCTGTCAGGACTGCAACCTCATCAAACAAAGCTGTCAGGTATTTCTAACTGACAACACAAGATAACAACTTCACATATCAATCATTGCAACTGTTGATCAAAAGATACTAACTAACCTTGCTATGAGATATAAATACAAGTGAAAAATTTGATCCTGAAGGCAACTCCAGCGTGGCCTAGTCGATAGAACATATTCTTAATCTGGATAGACCTGCATTCGAGCCTGTCGGAACAGTTGCAAGTACAGGGCACAGATTTCTCTGTGTGTCCCCTCATGTAGGAGCATCAGTTTCGATAGACTCTCTGGATAGCCGAAGAGTGATTGACTGACCCCTTAGAATGTGGGGAAGGGTTGAAGTCCGGGGCCCACGTACGGATACCTGGATCCACTGACCTCTGGAGTCTTTCAATCCACCTGGATTTCAGGTGGGGAGAAGGGAGGCAATTTGGGTCGACACAAATAGCTTCCTGGACCCAAAACCGCATGAGTACACGGACACGCACACAGACACTCATGGACTCTGACACGAACCAAAGGTTCGTGTCAGATAATAAGAAGCGAGATAGGTTGGTTAGGTTAGGTTGGTTAGGTTAGTTGGTTAGGTTGGTTGGTGGTTAGGTTGGTTGGTTAAGTTGGTTGGTTGGTTAGGTTGGTTCGTTAGGTTGGTTAGGTTGGTTGGTTAGGTTGGTTGGTTAGGTTGGTTAGGTTGGTTGGTTGGTTAGGTTAGGTTGGTTGGTTAGGTTGGTTGGTTAGGTTAGGTTGGTTGGTTAGGTAGGTTGGTTAGGTTGGTGGTTAGGATGGTTAGGTTGGTTGGTTAGGCTGGTTGGTTGGTTAGGTTGGTTAGTTAGGCTGGTTGGTAGGTTAGGTTGGTTAGTTTGGTTGGTTAGGTTTGTTGGTTAGGTGGATTGCTTAGGTTGGTTGATTAGGTTGGTTGATTTGGTTGGTTGATTTTGTTGGTTGGTTAGGTTAGGTAGCTTAGGTTGGTTGACTAGGTTGGTTAGGTTGGTTGGTTTGGTTGGTTGGTTAGGTGGGTTAGGTTAGGTGGGTTGTTTGGTTAGGTTGGTTGGTTAGGTGGGATAATTAGGTTAGGTTGGTTGGTTAGGTTAGGTTGCTTAGGTTGGTTGATTAGGTTGCTTAGGTTGGTTGATTAGGTTGGTTATGTTAGTTGGTTAGGTTAGGTTGCTTAGGTTGGTTGATTAGGTTGGTTAGGTTGGTTGGTAAGGTTGGTAGGTTGGTTAGAATTAGAATTTGAGGTTAGAATTTTAGGTTAGAACAAACATAAGTATGGTTTAATAAGCAATTTAGATAATATGTACGCTTAGGTTGGTTAAGTTGGGTTGGTTAGGGTATGTTGGTAAGTACAGTTAAGGTTGGTTATTTTGTAGTTGACTGTGTAAGGCAATATTTGTATTATTCCACTGACTGATATATATATATATATATATATATATATATATATATATATATATATATATATATATATATATATATATATATATATATATATATATATATATATATATATATATATATATATATATATATATATATATTTCGGTTAGGTTAGGTTGGTTTAGGCTAGGAAATAGGCTACGTTTGTAAAAATAGCAATAGGTAAAAAATAAAAAAATGAATAAAGTATAAATAAATTATAATTTATTTAAAAACAATAAAAATATGAAGAGAAAAAAATAGCTTTAATTTTAGGTAACGTTCTTATCACCGAATGCCTCTGTTCACCTAGCAGTAAATAGGTATCCAGGAGTTGGTTAGGTTAGGTTAGTTTTGGCTAGGAAATAAGCGTTTGGAGGGTTAGGTTAGGTTATTTTTGGCTAGGAAATAGGCTAGGTTTGTAGAAATAGGGCAGTAATTGTAGGTAGCGTTTCCTATCACCGAATGCCTCTATTCACCTAGCAGTAAATAGGTATCCAGAAGTTAGTTAGTTAGTTAGTTTAGATAAGGTTAGGTTAGGTTAAATTAGGTTAGGTTAGGTTAGATTAGGTTAGGTTAGTTATTGCTGGGAAATAGGCTAGGTTTGTAGAAATAAAAATAGGGTGTAACTGTTGGTAGCAATTCTTATCACCGAATGCCTCTGTTCACCTAGCAGTAAATAGGTATGTAGGAGTTAGTTAGAAGGTTAGGTTAGGTTAGATTAGGTTAGATTTGTTTTGGCTAGGAAATAGGCTAGGTTTGTAGAAATAGAAAAAGGGCTGTAATTGTTGGTAACGTTTCCTATCACCGAATGCCTCTGTTCACCTAGTAGTAAGTAAGTATCCAGGAGTTAGTTAGGTTAGATTGGGTTAGATTAGTTTAGGCTAGGAAATAGGCTAGGTTTGTAGAAATTGAAATAGGGCTGTAATTGTTGGTAGCGTTTCCTATCACCGAGTGCCTCTGTTCACCTAGCAGTAAGTAAGTATCCAAGTTAGTTAGTTTAGGTTAGGTTAGATTAGGTTACGTTAGTTTTGGCTAAGAAATAGGCTAGGTTTGTAGAAAAAGAAATAGGGCTTTAATTGTTGGTAGCGTTTCCTATCACCGAATTCCTCTGTTCACCTAGCAGTAAATAGGTATCCAGGAGTTAGTTAGGTTAGGTTAGGTTAGATTAGGTTAGGTTGGTTTAGGCCTAGGTTTGTAGAAATAGGGCTGTAATTGTTGGTAGTGTTTCCTATGACCGAATGCCTCTGTTCACCTAGCAGTAAATAGGTATCCAGGAGTTAGTTAGGTTAGGTTAGATTGGGTTAGGTTAGTTAAGGCTAGGAAATAGGCTAGGTTTGTAGAAATAAAAAAAGGGTTCTAATTGTTGGTAGAGTTTCCTATCACCGATTGCCTCTGTTTACCTAGCAGTTAATAGGTATCCAAGAGTTAGTTAGGTTAGGTTAGGTTAGGTTAGATTAGCTTAGGTTAGGTTAGATTAGGTTAGATTAGGTTAGGTTTGATTAAATTAGGTTGGTTTAGGCTAGGTTTGTAGAAATGAGGCTGTAATTGTTGGTAGCGTTTCCTATCACCGAATGCCTGTGTTCACCTAGCAGTAAATAGGTATCCAGGAGTTACTAATTAAGCTAGCTACTTGGGGCATGGTGAGTGAGTGAGGGTTAGTTAGTCAGTCACTAGTTGGACCTTGTGGGGTGGTGGGTGTTGGAGACCACTATAAGCCTAACATGTATAAAGTGCCTGTCTGCCTGTCCCCCGACTCAATGATGTTACATGTATTGACTAAATGAAGCCTAAGAGAGCATAGCCAAGGCCTAAGATGAGTTTTTGTCAGCAGCAGCAGCAACTTGTGCGAGATCAGTGGCAGCGGCGACATCCATCCTTTTCTATTTTGGAGCAACAGTAGTAGTAGTAGTAGAATTAGTAGTAGTCCATTTGTTGTTGGTTAATTTGACTAAATAGTTGCAATAAGTGCTATCATTAATGGAGAATTGGCTGCTATGTGTGAGTATCCTCCGCCTACCTGCCCGCCCGCCGCAGTTACCATTATCTTGTCTCACTCACTCACATGTGATTAGTTACTACTTGTATACAATAGCAACGGCCATATTACCTACCTATCACCTTGAGAACACTGCGTCTCGTCCCATACATCAGTCAGGTTAAGCACCGTTGACTTTGGTTAGTACTTGGATGGGTGTCCTGCCTGGGAACACCAACTGCTGCTGATGGTATACATATTTGGGCAGTCTCCGTGGGTCAGTGTGTGTGTGTGTGTGTACAAGAATGTCGCACATGGAAATGTGTACATGCCATTTTAATAATAGTTTACCATCCATGAAGAAAACGTCTACCTATTTCTCATTCCATTGTCTCTCTCTGCCGGCCGGCCTACCTACCTGCTAAAACTTGTCCACTCAATATGCTGTTGAATATCTATCTCCAGTGATCACTTACCCTTAATTCCTACATTATTAACCAAATGATCTCATTAACAAATCTCTACACAAATCAACCACCTACCTTCCTGCTAACATCAATCACAACAACTAATACACTCAACTCAGTCCCAAACACTTTTCTTATTCCTTCCTCAACACCTCGCCCTATATAACCTATCTTACAAAATTAAATTTAAATACCTAACTGCCAACCCATCCCCCATCCCTTCCCCTCCCCCCCCCCCCAACCACACTTCCCTCTGTAGCTCCTCCGGACCCCTCCATACCCCAATGACCCCTCCCAAACCAAAACTCCCACCCCATACAATAGAGGCCGCCGTACCCCTACCCCTCATACCACCCCCACAATTACCCCACAATCCCCATCCCCTGCCCAACACAGAAAATTGCGGCCACAACGCTATATTTAACCAGCTAAAACTTTCGTTCCTTCGCCCATGTACTATTTATTCTTGAAATAAAACAAGGAAAAACACAAACTGGATTTTCCTTTCGTAGTAAAACATATATTTTACAGAACGAGGCCTAAAATAGCACATATTAGATATTGGGTTACTTGTTTACCATTCACAAACTCTTTTGGAAACACCACACTAATTATTAATTAATACATACTTTTAAACACACACACACATGTCAGTTAGCCTAAATTCTCCAACATTCATTCATAAAACCGCCTGTCAGGACTGCAACCTCATCAAACAAAGCTGTCAGGTATTTCTAACTGACAACACAAGATAACAACTTCACATATCAATCATTGCAACTGTTGATCAAAAGATACTAACTAACCTTGCTATGAGATATAAATACAAGTGAAAAATTTGATCCTGAAGGCAACTCCAGCGTGGCCTAGTCGGATAGAACATATTCTTAATCTGGATAGACCTGCATTCGAGCCTGTCGGAACAGTTGCAAGTACAGGGCACAGATTTCTCTGTGTGTCCCCTCATGTAGGAGCATCAGTTTCGATAGACTCTCTGGATAGCCGAAGAGTGATTGACTGACCCCTTAGAATGTGGGGAAGGGTTGAAGTCCGGGGGCCCACGTACGGATACCTGGATCCACTGACCTCTGGGAGGTCTTTCAATCCACCTGGATTTCAGGTGGGGAGAAGGGAGGCAATTTGGGTCGACACAAATAGCTTCCTGGACCCAAAACCGCATGAGTACACGGACACGCACACAGACACTCATGGACTCTGACACGAACCAAAGGTTCGTGTCAGATAATAAGAAGCGAGATAGGTTGGTTAGGTTAGGTTGGTTAGGTTAGTTGGTTAGGTTGGTTGGTTAGGTTGGTTAGGTTGGTTGGTTAAGTTGGTTGGTTGGTTAGGTTGGTTCGTTAGGTTGGTTAGGTTGGTTGGTTAGGTTGGTTGGTTAGGTTGGTTAGGTTGGTTGGTTGGTTAGGTTAGGTTGGTTGGTTAGGTTGGTTGGTTAGGTTAGGTTGGTTGGTTAGGTAGGTTGGTTAGGTTGGTGGTTAGGATGGTTAGGTTGGTTGGTTAGGCTGGTTGGTTGGTTAGGTTGGTTAGGGCTGGTTGGTAGGTTAGGTTGGTTAGTTTGGTTGGTTAGGTTTGTTGGTTAGGTGAGATTGCTTAGGTTGGTTGATTAGGTTGGTTGATTTGGTTGGTTGATTTTGTTGGTTGGTTAGGTTAGGTAGCTTAGGTTGGTTGACTAGGTTGGTTAGGTTGGTTGGTTTGGTTGGTTGGTTAGGTGGGTTAGGTTAGGTGGGTTGTTTGGTTAGTTGGTTGGTTAGGTGGGATAATTAGGTTAGGTTGGTTGGTTAGGTTAGGTTGCTTAGGTTGGTTGATTAGGTTGCTTAGGTTGGTTGATTAGGTTGGTTAGGTTAGGTTAGGTTGCTTAGGTTGGTTGATTAGGTTGGTTAGGTTGGTTGGTAAGGTTGGTAGGTTGGTTAGAATTAGAATTTGAGGTTAGAATTTTAGGTTAGAACAAACATAATATGGTTTAATAAGCAATTTAGATAATATGTACGCTTAGGTTGGTTAAGTTGGGTTGGTTAGGCTATGTTGGTAAGTACAGTTAAGGTTGGTTATTTTGTAGTTGACTGTGTAAGGTATTTTGTATTATTCCACTGACTGATATATATATTATTATTATATATATATATATATTATATATATATATATATATATAATTATATATATTATATATATATTATATTATATATATATTATTATATATATATATATATATATTTCGGTTAGGTTAGGTTGGTTTAGGCTAGGAAATAGGCTACGTTTGTAAAAATAGCAATAGGTAAAAAAAAAAAATGAATAAAGTATAAATAAATTATAATTTATTTAAAAACAATAAAAATATGAAGAGAAAAAATAGCTTTAATTTTAGGTAACGTTCTTATCACCGAATGCCTCTGTTCACCTAGCAGTAAATAGGTATCCAGGAGTTGGTTAGGTTAGGTTAGTTTTGGCTAGGAAATAAGCTAGTTTGGAGGGTTAGGTTAGGTTATTTTTGGCTAGGAAATAGGCTAGGTTTGTAGAAATAGGGCAGTAATTGTAGGTAGCGTTTCCTATCACCGAATGCCTCTATTCACCTAGCAGTAAATAGGTATCCAGAAGTTAGTTAGTTAGTTAGTTTAGATAAGGTTAGGTTAGGTTAAATTAGGTTAGGTTAGGTTAGATTAGGTTAGGTTAGTTATTGCTGGGAAATAGGCTAGGTTTGTAGAAATAAAAATAGGTGTAACTGTTGGTAGCAATTCTTATCACCGAATGCCTCTGTTCACCTAGCAGTAAATAGGTATGTAGGAGTTAGTTAGGATAGGTTAGGTTAGGTTAGATTAGGTTAGATTTGTTTTGGCTAGGAAATAGGCTAGGTTTGTAGAAATAGAAAAAGGGCTGTAATTGTTGGTAACGTTTCCTATCACCGAATGCCTCTGTTCACCTAGTAGTAAGTAAGTATCCAGGAGTTAGTTAGGTTAGATTGGGTTAGATTAGTTTAGGCTAGGAAATAGGCTAGGTTTGTAGAAATTGAAATAGGGCTGTAATTGTTGGTAGCGTTTCCTATCACCGAGTGCCTCTGTTCACCTAGCAGTAAGTAAGTATCCAAGTTAGTTAGTTTAGGTTAGGTTAGATTAGGTTACGTTAGTTTTGGCTAAGAAATAGGCTAGGTTTGTAGAAAAAGAAATAGGGCTTTAATTGTTGGTAGCGTTTCCTATCACCGAATTCCTCTGTTCACCTAGCAGTAAATAGGTATCCAGGAGTTAGTTAGGTTAGGTTAGGTCAGATTAGGTTAGGTTGGTTTAGGCCTAGGTTTGTAGAAATAGGGCTGTAATTGTTGGTAGTGTTTCCTATGACCGAATGCCTCTGTTCACCTAGCAGTAAATAGGTATCCAGGAGTTAGTTAGGTTAGGTTAGATTGGGTTAGGTTAGTTAAGGCTAGGAAATAGGCTAGGTTTGTAGAAATAAAAAAAGGGTTCTAATTGTTGGTAGAGTTTCCTATTACCGATTGCCTCTGTTTACCTAGCAGTTAATAGGTATCCAAGAGTTAGTTAGGTTAGGTTAGGTTAGGTTAGATTAGCTTAGGTTAGGTTAGATTAGGTTAGATTAGGTTAGGTTTGATTAAATTAGGTTGGTTTAGGCTAGGTTTGTAGAAATGAGGCTGTAATTGTTGGTAGCGTTTCCTATCACCGAATGCCTGTGTTCACCTAGCAGTAAATAGGTATCCAGGAGTTACTAATTAAGCTAGCTACTTGGGGCATGGTGAGTGAGTGAGGGTTAGTTAGTCAGTCACTAGTTGGACCTTGTGGGGTGGTGGGTGTTGGAGACCACTATAAGCCTAACATGTATAAAGTGCCTGTCTGCCTGTCCCCCGACTCAATGATGTTACATGTATTGACTAAATGAAGCCTAAGAGAGCATAGCCAAGGCCTAAGATGAGTTATTTGTCAGCAGCAGCAGCAACTTGTGCGAGATCAGTGGCAGCGGCATCCATCCTTTTCTATTTTGGAGCAACAGTAGTAGTAGTAGAATTAGTAGTAGTCCATTTGTTGTTGGTTAATTTGACTAAATAGTTGCAATAAGTGCTATCATTAATGGAGAATTGGCTGCTATGTGTGAGTATCCTCCGCCTACCTGCCCGCCCGCCGCAGTTACCATTATCTTGTCTCACTCACTCACATGTGATTAGTTACTACTTGTATACAATAGCAACGGCCATATTACCTACCTATCACCTTGAGAACACTGCGTCTCGTCCCATACATCAGTCAGGTTAAGCACCGTTGACTTTGGTTAGTACTTGGATGGGTGTCCTGCCTGGGAACACCAACTGCTGCTGATGGTATACATATTTGGGCAGTCTCCGTGGGTCAGTGTGTGTGTGTGTGTGTACAAGAATGTCGCACATGGAAATGTGTACATGCCATTTTAATAATAGTTTACCATCCATGAAGAAAACGTCTACCTATTTCTCATTCCATTGTCTCTCTCTGCCGGCCGGCCTACCTACCTGCTAAAACTTGTCCACTCAATATGCTGTTGAATATCTATCTCCAGTGATCACTTACCCTTAATTCCTACATTATTAACCAAATGATCTCATTAACAAATCTCTACACAAATCAACCACCTACCTTCCTGCTAACATCAATCACAACAACTAATACACTCAACTCAGTCCCAAACACTTTTCTTATTCCTTCCTCAACACCTCGCCCTATATAACCTATCTTACAAAATTAAATTTAAATACCTAACTGCCAACCCATCCCCCATCCCTTCCCCTCCCCCCCCCCCAACCACACTTCCCTCTGTAGCTCCTCCGGACCCCTCCATACCCCAATGACCCCTCCCAAACCAAAACTCCCACCCCATACAATAGAGGCCGCCGTACCCCTACCCCTCATACCACCCCCACAATTACCCCACAATCCCCATCCCCTGCCCAACACAGAAAATTGCGGCCACAACGCTATATTTAACCAGCTAAAACTTTCGTTCCTTCGCCCATGTACTATTTATTCTTGAAATAAAACAAGGAAAAACACAAACTGGATTTTCCTTTCGTAGTAAAACATATATTTTACAGAACGAGGCCTAAAATAGCACATATTAGATATTGGGTTACTTGTTTACCATTCACAAACTCTTTTGGAAACACCACACTAATTATTAATTAATACATACTTTTAAACACACACACACATGTCAGTTAGCCTAAATTCTCCAACATTCATTCATAAAACCGCCTGTCAGGACTGCAACCTCATCAAACAAAGCTGTCAGGTATTTCTAACTGACAACACAAGATAACAACTTCACATATCAATCATTGCAACTGTTGATCAAAAGATACTAACTAACCTTGCTATGAGATATAAATACAAGTGAAAAATTTGATCCTGAAGGCAACTCCAGCGTGGCCTAGTCGATAGAACATATTCTTAATCTGGATAGACCTGCATTCGAGCCTGTCGGAACAGTTGCAAGTACAGGGCACAGATTTCTCTGTGTGTCCCCTCATGTAGGAGCATCAGTTTCGATAGACTCTCTGGATAGCCGAAGAGTGATTGACTGACCCCTTAGAATGTGGGGAAGGGTTGAAGTCCGGGGCCCACGTACGGATACCTGGATCCACTGACCTCTGGGTCTTTCAATCCACCTGGATTTCAGGTGGGGAGAAGGGAGGCAATTTGGGTCGACACAAATAGCTTCCTGGACCCAAAACCGCATGAGTACACGGACACGCACACAGACACTCATGGACTCTGACACGAACCAAAGGTTCGTGTCAGATAATAAGAAGCGAGATAGGTTGGTTAGGTTAGGTTGGTTAGGTTATGTTGGTTAGGTTGGTTGGTTAGGTTGGTTAGGTTGGTTGGTTAAGTTGGTTGGTTGGTTAGGTTGGTTCGTTAGGTTGGTTAGGTTGGTTGGTTAGGTTGGTTGGTTAGGTTGGTTAGGTTGGTTGGTTGGTTAGGTTAGGTTGGTTGGTTAGGTTGGTTGGTTAGGTTAGGTTGGTTGGTTAGGTAGGTTGGTTAGGTTGGTGGTTAGGATGGTTAGGTTGGTTGGTTAGGCTGGTTGGTTGGTTAGGTTGGTTAGTTAGGCTGGTTGGTAGGTTAGGTTGGTTAGTTTGGTTGGTTAGGTTTGTTGGTTAGGTGAGATTGCTTAGGTTGGTTGATTAGGTTGGTTGATTTGGTTGGTTGATTTTGTTGGTTGGTTAGGTTAGGTAGCTTAGGTTGGTTGACTAGGTTGGTTAGGTTGGTTGGTTTGGTTGGTTGGTTAGGTGGGTTAGGTTAGGTGGGTTGTTTGGTTTTGGTTGGTTAGGTGGGATAATTAGGTTAGGTTGGTTGGTTAGGTTAGGTTGCTTAGGTTGGTTGATTAGGTTGCTTAGGTTGGTTGATTAGGTTGGTTAGGTTAGGTTGCTTAGGTTGGTTGATTAGGTTGGTTAGGTTGGTTGGTAAGGTTGGTTAGGTTGGTTAGAATTAGAATTTGAGGTTAGAATTTTAGGTTAGAACAAACATAAGTATGGTTTAATAAGCAATTTAGATAATATGTATGCTTAGGTTGGTTAAGTTGGGTTGGTTAGGATGTTGGTAAGTACAGTTAAGGTTGGTTATTTTGTAGTTGACTGTGTAAGGCAATATTTGTATTATTCCACTGACTGATATATATATATATATATATATATATATTATATATATATATATATATATATATATATATATATATATATATTATATATATATATATATATATATATATATATATATATATATATATTTCGGTTAGGTTAGGTTGGTTTAGGCTAGGAAATAGGCTACGTTTGTAAAAATAGCAATAGGTAAAAAAATAAAAAAATGAATAAAGTATAAATAAATTATAATTTATTTAAAAACAATAAAATATGAAGAGAAAAAAATAGCTTTAATTTTAGGTAACGTTATATCACCGAATGCCTCTGTTCACCTAGCAGTAAATAGGTATCCAGGAGTTGGTTAGGTTAGGTTAGTTTTGGCTAGGAAATAAGCTAGTTTGGAGGGTTAGGTTAGGTTATTTTTGGCTAGGAAATAGGCTAGGTTTGTAGAAATAGGGCAGTAATTGTAGGTAGCGTTTCCTATCACCGAATGCCTCTATTCACCTAGCAGTAAATAGGTATCCAGAAGTTAGTTAGTTAGGTTAGTTTAGATAAGGTTAGGTTAGGTTAAATTAGGTTAGGTTAGGTTAGATTAGGTTAGGTTAGTTATTGCTGGGAAATAGGCTAGGTTTGTAGAAATAAAAATAGGTGTAACTGTTGGTAGCAATTCTTATCACCGAATGCCTCTGTTCACCTAGCAGTAAATAGGTATGTAGGAGTTAGTTAGAATAGGTTAGGTTAGGTTAGATTAGGTTAGATTTGTTTTGGCTAGGAAATAGGCTAGGTTTGTAGAAATAGAAAAAGGGCTGTAATTGTTGGTAACGTTTCCTATCACCGAATGCCTCTGTTCACCTAGTAGTAAGTAAGTATCCAGGAGTTAGTTAGGTTAGATTGGGTTAGATTAGTTTAGGCTAGGAAATAGGCTAGGTTTGTAGAAATTGAAATAGGGCTGTAATTGTTGGTAGCGTTTCCTATCACCGAGTGCCTCTGTTCACCTAGCAGTAAGTAAGTATCCAGTTAGTTAGTTTAGGTTAGGTTAGATTAGGTTACGTTAGTTTTGGCTAAGAAATAGGCTAGGTTTGTAGAAAAAGAAATAGGGCTTTAATTGTTGGTAGCGTTTCCTATCACCGAATTCCTCTGTTCACCTAGCAGTAAATAGGTATCCAGGAGTTAGTTAGGTTAGGTTAGGTTAGATTAGGTTAGGTTGGTTTAGGCCTAGGTTTGTAGAAATAGGGCTGTAATTGTTGGTAGTGTTTCCTATGACCGAATGCCTCTGTTCACCTAGCAGTAAATAGGTATCCAGGAGTTAGTTAGGTTAGGTTAGATTGGGTTAGGTTAGTTAAGGCTAGGAAATAGGCTAGGTTTGTAGAAATAAAAAAAGGGTTCTAATTGTTGGTAGAGTTTCCTATTACCGATTGCCTCTGTTTACCTAGCAGTTAATAGGTATCCAAGAGTTAGTTAGGTTAGGTTAGGTTAGGTTAGATTAGCTTAGGTTAGGTTAGATTAGGTTAGATTAGGTTAGGTTAGATTAAATTAGGTTGGTTTAGGCTAGGTTTGTAGAAATGAGGCTGTAATTGTTGGTAGCGTTTCCTATCACCGAATGCCTGTGTTCACCTAGCAGTAAATAGGTATCCAGGAGTTACTAATTAAGCTAGCTACTTGGGGCATGGTGAGTGAGTGAGGGTTAGTTAGTCAGTCACTAGTTGGACCTTGTGGGGTGGTGGGTGTTGGAGACCACTATAAGCCTAACATGTATAAAGTGCCTGTCTGCCTGTCCCCCGACTCAATGATGTTACATGTATTGACTAAATGAAGCCTAAGAGAGCATAGCCAAGGCCTAAGATGAGTTTTTGTCAGCAGCAGCAGCAACTTGTGCGAGATCAGTGGCAGCGGCGGCATCCATCCTTTTATATTTTGGAGCAACAGTAGTAGTAGTAGTAAATTAGTAGTAGTCCATTTGTTGTTGGTTAATTTGACTAAATAGTTGCAATAAGTGCTATCATTAATGGAGAATTGGCTGCTATGTGTGAGTATCCTCCGCCTACCTGCCCGCCCGCCGCAGTTACCATTATCTTGTCTCACTCACTCACATGTGATTAGTTACTACTTGTATACAATAGCAACGGCCATATTACCTACCTATCACCTTGAGAACACTGCGTCTCGTCCCATACATCAGTCAGGTTAAGCACCGTTGACTTTGGTTAGTACTTGGATGGGTGTCCTGCCTGGGAACACCAACTGCTGCTGATGGTATACATATTTGGGCAGTCTCCGTGGGTCAGTGTGTGTGTGTGTGTGTACAAGAATGTCGCACATGGAAATGTGTACATGCCATTTTAATAATAGTTTACCATCCATGAAGAAAACGTCTACCTATTTCTCATTCCATTGTCTCTCTCTGCCGGCCGGCCTACCTACCTGCTAAAACTTGTCCACTCAATATGCTGTTGAATATCTATCTCCAGTGATCACTTACCCTTAATTCCTACATTATTAACCAAATGATCTCATTAACAAATCTCTACACAAATCAACCACCTACCTTCCTGCTAACATCAATCACAACAACTAATACACTCAACTCAGTCCCAAACACTTTTCTTATTCCTTCCTCAACACCTCGCCCTATATAACCTATCTTACAAAATTAAATTTAAATACCTAACTGCCAACCCATCCCCCATCCCTTCCCCTCCCCCCCCCCCAACCACACTTCCCTCTGTAGCTCCTCCGGACCCCTCCATACCCCAATGACCCCTCCCAAACCAAAACTCTCCACCCCATACAATAGAGGCCGCCGTACCCCTACCCCTCATACCACCCCCACAATTACCCCACAATCCCCTCCCCTGCCCAACACAGAAAATTGCGGCCACAACGCTATATTTAACCAGCTAAAACTTTCGTTCCTTCGCCCATGTACTATTTATTCTTGAAATAAAAAGGAAAAACACAAACTGGATTTTCCTTTCGTAGTAAAACATATATTTTACAGAACGAGGCCTAAAATAGCACATATTAGATATTGGGTTACTTGTTTACCATTCACAAACTCTTTTGGAAACACCACACTAATTATTAATTAATACATACTTTTAAACACACACACACATGTCAGTTAGCCTAAATTCTCCAACATTCATTCATAAAACCGCCTGTCAGGACTGCAACCTCATCAAACAAAGCTGTCAGGTATTTCTAACTGACAACACAAGATAACAACTTCACATATCAATCATTGCAACTGTTGATCAAAAGATACTAACTAACCTTGCTATGAGATATAAATACAAGTGAAAAATTTGATCCTGAAGGCAACTCCAGCGTGGCCTAGTCGATAGAACATATTCTTAATCTGGATAGACCTGCATTCGAGCCTGTCGGAACAGTTGCAAGTACAGGGCACAGATTTCTCTGTGTGTCCCCTCATGTAGGAGCATCAGTTTCGATAGACTCTCTGGATAGCCGAAGAGTGATTGACTGACCCCTTAGAATGTGGGGAAGGGTTGAAGTCCGGGGCCCACGTACGGATACCTGGATCCACTGACCTCTGGGTCTTTCAATCCACCTGGATTTCAGGTGGGGAGAAGGGAGGCAATTTGGGTCGACACAAATAGCTTCCTGGACCCAAAACCGCATGAGTACACGGACACGCACACAGACACTCATGGACTCTGACACGAACCAAAGGTTCGTGTCAGATAATAAGAAGCGAGATAGGTTGGTTAGGTTAGGTTGGTTAGGTTAGTTGGTTAGGTTGGTTGGTTAGGTTGGTTAGGTTGGTTGGTTAAGTTGGTTGGTTGGTTAGGTTGGTTCGTTAGGTTGGTTAGGTTGGTTGGTTAGGTTGGTTGGTTAGGTTGGTTAGGTTGGTTGGTTGGTTAGGTTAGGTTGGTTGGTTAGGTTGGTTGGTTAGGTTAGGTTGGTTGGTTAGGTAGGTTGGTTAGGTTGGTGGTTAGGATGGTTAGGTTGGTTGGTTAGGCTGGTTGGTTGGTTAGGTTGGTTAGTTAGGCTGGTTGGTAGGTTAGGTTGGTTAGTTTGGTTGGTTAGGTTTGTTGGTTAGGTTAGATTGCTTAGGTTGGTTGATTAGGTTGGTTGATTTGGTTGGTTGATTTTGTTGGTTGGTTAGGTTAGGTAGCTTAGGTTGGTTGACTAGGTTGGTTAGGTTGGTTGGTTTGGTTGGTTGGTTAGGTGGGTTAGGTTAGGTGGGTTGTTTGGTTAGGTTGGTTGGTTAGGTGGGATAATTAGGTTAGGTTGGTTGGTTAGGTTAGGTTGCTTAGGTTGGTTGATTAGGTTGCTTAGGTTGGTTATTTATTGGTTAGGTTAGGTTGCTTAGGTTGGTTGATTAGGTTGGTTAGGTTGGTTGGTAAGGTTGGTAGGTTGGTTAGAATTAGAATTTGAGGTTAGAATTTTAGGTTAGAACAAACATAAGTATGGTTTAATAAGCAATTTAGATAATATGTATGCTTAGGTTGGTTAAGTTGGGTTGGTTAGGCTATGTTGGTAAGTACAGTTAAGGTTGGTTATTTTGTAGTTGACTGTGTAAGGCAATATTTGTATTATTCCACTGACTGATATATATATATATATATATATATATATATATATATTATATATATATATATATATATATATATATATATATATATATATATATATATATATATATATATATATATATATATATATTTCGGTTAGGTTAGGTTGGTTTAGGCTAGGAAATAGGCTACGTTTGTAAAAATAGCAATAGGTAAAAAAAAAAAAATGAATAAAGTATAAATAAATTATAATTTATTTAAAAACAATAAAATATGAAGAGAAAAAAATAGCTTTAATTTTAGGTAACGTTCTTATCACCGAATGCCTCTGTTCACCTAGCAGTAAATAGGTATCCAGGAGTTGGTTAGGTTAGGTTAGTTTTGGCTAGGAAATAAGCTAGTTTGGAGGGTTAGGTTAGGTTATTTTTGGCTAGGAAATAGGCTAGGTTTGTAGAAATAGGGCAGTAATTGTAGGTAGCGTTTCCTATCACCGAATGCCTCTATTCACCTAGCAGTAAATAGGTATCCAGAAGTTAGTTAGTTAGTTAGTTTAGATAAGGTTAGGTTAGGTTAAATTAGGTTAGGTTAGGTTAGATTAGGTTAGGTTAGTTATTGCTGGGAAATAGGCTAGGTTTGTAGAAATAAAAATAGGGTGTAACTGTTGGTAGCAATTCTTATCACCGAATGCCTCTGTTCACCTAGCAGTAAATAGGTATGTAGGAGTTAGTTAGATAGGTTAGGTTAGGTTAGATTAGGTTAGATTTGTTTTGGCTAGGAAATAGGCTAGGTTTGTAGAAATAGAAAAAGGGCTGTAATTGTTGGTAACGTTTCCTATCACCGAATGCCTCTGTTCACCTAGTAGTAAGTAAGTATCCAGGAGTTAGTTAGGTTAGATTGGGTTAGATTAGTTTAGGCTAGGAAATAGGCTAGGTTTGTAGAAATTGAAATAGGGCTGTAATTGTTGGTAGCGTTTCCTATCACCGAGTGCCTCTGTTCACCTAGCAGTAAGTAAGTATCCAAGTTAGTTAGTTTAGGTTAGGTTAGATTAGGTTACGTTAGTTTTGGCTAAGAAATAGGCTAGGTTTGTAGAAAAAGAAATAGGGCTTTAATTGTTGGTAGCGTTTCCTATCACCGAATTCCTCTGTTCACCTAGCAGTAAATAGGTATCCAGGAGTTAGTTAGGTTAGGTTAGGTCAGATTAGGTTAGGTTGGTTTAGGCCTAGGTTTGTAGAAATAGGGCTGTAATTGTTGGTAGTGTTTCCTATGACCGAATGCCTCTGTTCACCTAGCAGTAAATAGGTATCCAGGAGTTAGTTAGGTTAGGTTAGATTGGGTTAGGTTAGTTAAGGCTAGGAAATAGGCTAGGTTTGTAGAAATAAAAAAAGGGTTCTAATTGTTGGTAGAGTTTCCTATCACCGATTGCCTCTGTTTACCTAGCAGTTAATAGGTATCCAAGAGTTAGTTAGGTTAGGTTAGGTTAGGTTAGATTAGCTTAGGTTAGGTTAGATTAGGTTAGATTAGGTTAGGTTTGATTAAATTAGGTTGGTTTAGGCTAGGTTTGTAGAAATGAGGCTGTAATTGTTGGTAGCGTTTCCTATCACCGAATGCCTGTGTTCACCTAGCAGTAAATAGGTATCCAGGAGTTACTAATTAAGCTAGCTACTTGGGGCATGGTGAGTGAGTGAGGGTTAGTTAGTCAGTCACTAGTTGGACCTTGTGGGGTGGTGGGTGTTGGAGACCACTATAAGCCTAACATGTATAAAGTGCCTGTCTGCCTGTCCCCCGACTCAATGAT